>NW_026871432.1:0-165999 GCF_028564815.1 Eubalaena glacialis
TGCAAGGGGGCCTCATTTTGTAACCCTGAGCTGCTTTTGGAAAACCACCGTGCTTACACGGTGAGTTCTCGGACTTCATACCTGACCTCTTGCTCCCTGAAGCAGCACCAGGACTTTACCTCTAGAGGGAGAAATAGGCAGTCGTCCTCTGAAGGTGGCTAGGCCTTCGGGAGATGTACCATGACCTAGGCGAAATGAAGGCGTTCACTGGCTCGCGCAATTTACTTCAGGAGGAACACTGGCTTTCCAAAGCGCTTTCAGCGAAGAAGTACAGTATGTGACACGGGCCTCCTTTGGTTCCCGGAACGTCAACTACATGAGCTGTGTGGCAACCGTGAAAAGGAGGCCGGACGAGAAAAGCGAAATCTGTCCCGTTGGCAACCCGGAGAGCTGGGTGCTCAGAGCTGCCTGAAAAAGGGTCCTGTTGCCCGTCTTGTACTCACCGTAGGAGTTCCCGGGGAGGCAAAGTGAGGAAGAGTGAGTTTTCTCGCAAGAACGAGGGGGTGTGGGCAGTTCCTCGCTAGGAGCTCATCCCAAAGCCTTCTTGGCTAGTGGTTCGGAAACCTGCCCGCATGCTGCCAAAGGAAAGTCCTCGAGAGCCGTGAAAAGTGTTGGGAGTGCAGCTCTGTCTGAGAAGCCTTAGTGAAGGTACTGCTTTAACACTGGTAGGCCTCTCAGGACTGCAGGGTCTCTCGCGCCTGGACCCAGGTCATGGAAGAACACGGTGTACCCAAAGTGTCAACTGCGGCTTCTGAGTGAGCTCCAGCCACATGGGTCGTTGGCCTCCACTCTGTGCATGCAGAGGGCAGGGCAACACACGGCCTGCTCCGGCGGAGAGCCAGACCTCCACCTCTGGAAACCAGTCTTGGTAACAGAGTGGGGGCCGGTGTCATGAGCAATGCATGTCACACTCCCGGCTTAGATATTAGCTGCCCTGAATCATATCCGGAGAGTAACATTGATTGTATGAACTCAAAGCTGACGACCCTTCACCTCAAGCAGAAATGTGACTTTACAACCAGTCTGATATGATGGACCCCGCTCCCGAAGCACTGCTGGGCGATTGAAAGTTCCAAAGTCGACATCGCCTGACTGAAGCACTGTGGTGACTAGGCACGTCACCTCGCGCAGAAGCTCTGCTTACAAAAGGGTCCTCACAGGAGCGCCTAGTGTGTCGCATGGCTCTCTCGTAGCTGGGCAGAAGGTGCTGCTCCACAGGCTGGCTTTGCACGTAGAAACTGGATCCTGAGGGCTAAAGCATTCTTTGCCCCTTTGGAAGCAGGAGGCTTGGGGCGAGAAAACTGAACGAAAGGCACGGGGTGGCGCCCATGTTGGACACCCTGCAGGAATTGCCCGGGAGGACGAGTGAGTTTTCTCGAAAGAAACAGTGCGCCTGCCGTTCCTTGCCAGGAGCTCGTGCAGCAGACTGCTTCAGCTAAGGCGAATGTCGACTGAGCGGCACACTCAAAGTAAGGGGCAGTGTTTCCATCAGCAAAGTTGGTGGTCACAAGTAGACCCGAGGCTTTCACCACTGAAGTGCTGTAATGCTGGTGTGCCTTTCACATATCTGAGGACGCTCACGTCTGCACCAGTTTCCGAGGAAAATCACTGTGTACCCAAAGTGTCATCTGTGCCTTCTGAGCAACCTCATGCCTCATGATGGTCTTTGGGCTCTACTGTTGGTATGCAGAAGGCCAGGCAGCAATGTGTTTCCTCCATCGGGGAGCCAGATAGCCACAGCATGGAAGAATCCTCAGGACGAGTTTTCTCCCTGGTCTTCTGGGCAATGCAAGGGGACCCCAGTTTGTAAACCTGAGCTGCACTGGAACAAACACCGCCATGGCAAGTGTTCTCAGAATTCATAGCTGACGTCTTCCCCTCGCATGCATCACGTCGACTTCAGATCCAGCTGCAGACATGTGCTCTCAGCCTTTGAAGACTGTCAGGCCTTTGCAAGATCCACGGTGATGTAGGTGAAACTAGATCATTCACTGGCTCACACCATTCACCTCAGGAGGACTCCTGCTTGCCAAGGTGTTTTCATGGAAGGGCACATGTGTGTGGCATGTCTCTTTCACCTGCTTGTGGACTTCAGGTACGTGAGCTAGGTGTCAACCGTGAAAGTGGAGAGGGACGGGAACAGCACAATTTGCCCCAGTGACAAAGCAGAGAGATGTGTCCTCAGAGCTGCCTGAGAAACAGTCCTGTTGCCGGTCTTCTATTCACCCCAGGATTACCCTGAGAGGTAACCTGAGGCCGAGTGAATTTTCTTGGAAGAACCGGAGTGCGTGCCGTTCCTTGCTAGGTTCTCATCCCAAAGCCTTCTTGGCTAGTCATAAGGAAACTTGCCCGCGTGTTGCAAGGAAAGTCCGTGTTTTGGATGATCAGTGCTTCATGAAAAGCACTGTGGTCGCCAACTTTCTCAACCCTGCAGGAATGCCCGGGGAGGAACGGAGACTTTGCCCAAAGAAACAGAGTGCTTGCAATGCCTTGCTAGGAGCACATCCAGCACAGGACTTTATCTATGGCGAATGTCAGCCGAGCGCCAGAGTCAAAGTAAGGTGCAGTGTTTCCACCAGCAGAGTCGCAGTCAGCAGTTTCAAAGAGGCCTTCCCCACTAAAGTGCTGTAAATGCGGGTGTGCCTTTCAAAGTCTGAGGATGCGAGCGTCTGCACCGTATTCCAAGGAAGGTCCCTGTGTACCAAAAGTGGCATCTGTGCCTGCTGAGCACCATCCAGCCACATGGGTCTTTGGACTCTACTGTTTTGTATGCAGGAGGCTGGGCAACAACGTTTTTCCTCCATGGGAGAGCTAGATTTGGAGAGCTTAGAGGAAGCCTGAAGAACACGTTGATACCGGGGCTTCTGGGCAATGCAAGGGGGCCTCATTTTGTAACCCTGAGCTGCTTTTGGAAAACCACCGTGCTTACACGGTGAGTTCTCGGACTTCATACCTGACCTCTTGCTCCCTGAAGCAGCACCAGGACTTTACCTCTAGAGGGAGAAATAGGCAGTCGTCCTCTGAAGGTGGCTAGGCCTTCGGGAGATGTACCATGACCTAGGCGAAACGAAGGCGTTCACTGGCTCGCGCAATTTACTTCAGGAGGAACACTGGCTTTCCAAAGCGCTTTCAGCGAAGAAGTACAGTATGTGACACGGGCCTCCTTTGGTTCCCGGAACGTCAACTACATGAGCTGTGTGGCAACCGTGAAAAGGAGGCCGGACGAGAAAAGCGAAATCTGTCCCGTTGGCAACCCGGAGAGCTGGGTGCTCAGAGCTGCCTGAAAAAGGGTCCTGTTGCCCGTCTTGTACTCACCGTAGGAGTTCCCGGGGAGGCAAAGTGAGGAAGAGTGAGTTTTCTCGCAAGAACGAGGGGGTGTGGGCAGTTCCTCGCTAGGAGCTCATCCCAAAGCCTTCTTGGCTAGTGGTTCGGAAACCTGCCCGCATGCTGCCAAAGGAAAGTCCTCGAGAGCCGTGAAAAGTGTTGGGAGTGCAGCTCTGTCTGAGAAGCCTTAGTGAAGGTACTGCTTTAACACTGGTAGGCCTCTCAGGACTGCAGGGTCTCTCGCGCCTGGACCCAGGTCATGGAAGAACACGGTGTACCCAAAGTGTCAACTGCGGCTTCTGAGTGAGCTCCAGCCACATGGGTCATTGGCCTCCACTCTGTGCATGCAGAGGGCAGGGCAACACACGGCCTGCTCCGGCGGAGAGCCAGACCTCCACCTCTGGAAACCAGTCTTGGTAACAGAGTGGGGGCCGGTGTCATGAGCAATGCATGTCACACTCCCGGCTTAGATATTAGCTGCCCTGAATCATATCCGGAGAGTAACATTGATTGTATGAACTCAAAGCTGACGACCCTTCACCTCAAGCAGAAATGTGACTTTACAACCAGTCTGATATGATGGACCCCGCTCCCGAAGCACTGCTGGGCGATTGAAAGTTCCAAAGTCGACATCGCCTGACTGAAGCACTGTGGTGACTAGGCACGTCACCTCGCGCAGAACCTCTGCTTACAAAAGGGTCCTCACAGGAGCGCCTAGTGTGTCGCATGGCTCTCTCGTAGCTGGGCAGAAGGTGCTGCTCCACAGGCTGGCTTTGCACGTAGAAACTGGATCCTGAGGGCTAAAGCATTCTTTGCCCCTTTGGAAGCAGGAGGCTTGGGGCGAGAAAACTGAACGAAAGGCACGGGGTGGCGCCCATGTTGGACACCCTGCAGGAATTGCCCGGGAGGACGAGTGAGTTTTCTCGAAAGAAACAGTGCGCCTGCCGTTCCTTGCCAGGAGCTCGTGCAGCAGACTGCTTCAGCTAAGGCGAATGTCGACTGAGCGGCACACTCAAAGTAAGGGGCAGTGTTTCCATCAGCAAAGTTGGTGGTCACAAGTAGACCCGAGGCTTTCACCACTGAAGTGCTGTAATGCTGGTGTGCCTTTCACATATCTGAGGACGCTCACGTCTGCACCAGTTTCCGAGGAAAATCACTGTGTACCCAAAGTGTCATCTGTGCCTTCTGAGCAACCTCATGCCTCATGATGGTCTTTGGGCTCTACTGTTGGTATGCAGAAGGCCAGGCAGCAATGTGTTTCCTCCATCGGGGAGCCAGATAGCCACAGCATGGAAGAATCCTCAGGACGAGTTTTCTCCCTGGTCTTCTGGGCAATGCAAGGGGACCCCAGTTTGTAAACCTGAGCTGCACTGGAACAAACACCGCCATGGCAAGTGTTCTCAGAATTCATAGCTGACGTCTTCCCCTCGCATGCATCACGTCGACTTCAGATCCAGCTGGAGACATGTGCTCTCAGCCTTTGAAGACTGTCAGGCCTTTGCAAGATCCACGGTGATGTAGGTGAAACTAGATCATTCACTGGCTCACACCATTCACCTCAGGAGGACTCCTGCTTGCCAAGGTGTTTTCATGGAAGGGCACATGTGTGTGGCATGTCTCTTTCACCTGCTTGTGGACTTCAGGTACGTGAGCTAGGTGTCAACCGTGAAAGTGGAGAGGGACGGGAACAGCACAATTTGCCCCAGTGACAAAGCAGAGAGATGTGTCCTCAGAGCTGCCTGAGAAACAGTCCTGTTGCCGGTCTTCTATTCACCCCAGGATTACCCTGAGAGGTAACCTGAGGCCGAGTGAATTTTCTTGGAAGAACCGGAGTGCGTGCCGTTCCTTGCTAGGTTCTCATCCCAAAGCCTTCTTGGCTAGTCATAAGGAAACTTGCCCGCGTGTTGCAAGGAAAGTCCGTGTTTTGGATGATCAGTGCTTCATGAAAAGCACTGTGGTCGCCAACTTTCTCAACCCTGCAGGAATGCCCGGGGAGGAACGGAGACTTTGCCCAAAGAAACAGAGTGCTTGCAATGCCTTGCTAGGAGCACATCCAGCACAGGACTTTATCTATGGCGAATGTCAGCCGAGCGCCAGAGTCAAAGTAAGGTGCAGTGTTTCCACCAGCAGAGTCGCAGTCAGCAGTTTCAAAGAGGCCTTCCCCACTAAAGTGCTGTAAATGCGGGTGTGCCTTTCAAAGTCTGAGGATGCGAGCGTCTGCACCGTATTCCAAGGAAGGTCCCTGTGTACCAAAAGTGGCATCTGTGCCTGCTGAGCACCATCCAGCCACATGGGTCTTTGGACTCTACTGTTTTGTATGCAGGAGGCTGGGCAACAACGTTTTTCCTCCATGGGAGAGCTAGATTTGGAGAGCTTAGAGGAAGCCTGAAGAACAGGTTGATACCGGGGCTTCTGGGCAATGCAAGGGGGCCTCATTTTGTAACCCTGAGCTGCTTTTGGAAAACCACCGTGCTTACACGGTGAGTTCTCGGACTTCATACCTGACCTCTTGCTCCCTGAAGCAGCACCAGGACTTTACCTCTAGAGGGAGAAATAGGCAGTCGTCCTCTGAAGGTGGCTAGGCCTTCGGGAGATGTACCATGACCTAGGCGAAACGAAGGCGTTCACTGGCTCGCGCAATTTACTTCAGGAGGAACACTGGCTTTCCAAAGCGCTTTCAGCGAAGAAGTACAGTATGTGACACGGGCCTCCTTTGGTTCCCGGAACGTCAACTACATGAGCTGTGTGGCAACCGTGAAAAGGAGGCCGGACGAGAAAAGCGAAATCTGTCCCGTTGGCAACCCGGAGAGCTGGGTGCTCAGAGCTGCCTGAAAAAGGGTCCTGTTGCCCGTCTTGTACTCACCGTAGGAGTTCCCGGGGAGGCAAAGTGAGGAAGAGTGAGTTTTCTCGCAAGAACGAGGGGGTGTGGGCAGTTCCTCGCTAGGAGCTCATCCCAAAGCCTTCTTGGCTAGTGGTTCGGAAACCTGCCCGCATGCTGCCAAAGGAAAGTCCTCGAGAGCCGTGAAAAGTGTTGGGAGTGCAGCTCTGTCTGAGAAGCCTTAGTGAAGGTACTGCTTTAACACTGGTAGGCCTCTCAGGACTGCAGGGTCTCTCGCGCCTGGACCCAGGTCATGGAAGAACACGGTGTACCCAAAGTGTCAACTGCGGCTTCTGAGTGAGCTCCAGCCACATGGGTCGTTGGCCTCCACTCTGTGCATGCAGAGGGCAGGGCAACACACGGCCTGCTCCGGCGGAGAGCCAGACCTCCACCTCTGGAAACCAGTCTTGGTAACAGAGTGGGGGCCGGTGTCATGAGCAATGCATGTCACACTCCCGGCTTAGATATTAGCTGCCCTGAATCATATCCGGAGAGTAACATTGATTGTATGAACTCAAAGCTGACGACCCTTCACCTCAAGCAGAAATGTGACTTTACAACCAGTCTGATATGATGGACCCCGCTCCCGAAGCACTGCTGGGCGATTGAAAGTTCCAAAGTCGACATCGCCTGACTGAAGCACTGTGGTGACTAGGCACGTCACCTCGCGCAGAACCTCTGCTTACAAAAGGGTCCTCACAGGAGCGCCTAGTGTGTCGCATGGCTCTCTCGTAGCTGGGCAGAAGGTGCTGCTCCACAGGCTGGCTTTGCACGTAGAAACTGGATCCTGAGGGCTAAAGCATTCTTTGCCCCTTTGGAAGCAGGAGGCTTGGGGCGAGAAAACTGAACGAAAGGCACGGGGTGGCGCCCATGTTGGACACCCTGCAGGAATTGCCCGGGAGGACGAGTGAGTTTTCTCGAAAGAAACAGTGCGCCTGCCGTTCCTTGCCAGGAGCTCGTGCAGCAGACTGCTTCAGCTAAGGCGAATGTCGACTGAGCGGCACACTCAAAGTAAGGGGCAGTGTTTCCATCAGCAAAGTTGGTGGTCACAAGTAGACCCGAGGCTTTCACCACTGAAGTGCTGTAATGCTGGTGTGCCTTTCACATATCTGAGGACGCTCACGTCTGCACCAGTTTCCGAGGAAAATCACTGTGTACCCAAAGTGTCATCTGTGCCTTCTGAGCAACCTCATGCCTCATGATGGTCTTTGGGCTCTACTGTTGGTATGCAGAAGGCCAGGCAGCAATGTGTTTCCTCCATCGGGGAGCCAGATAGCCACAGCATGGAAGAATCCTCAGGACGAGTTTTCTCCCTGGTCTTCTGGGCAATGCAAGGGGACCCCAGTTTGTAAACCTGAGCTGCACTGGAACAAACACCGCCATGGCAAGTGTTCTCAGAATTCATAGCTGACGTCTTCCCCTCGCATGCATCACGTCGACTTCAGATCCAGCTGGAGACATGTGCTCTCAGCCTTTGAAGACTGTCAGGCCTTTGCAAGATCCACGGTGATGTAGGTGAAACTAGATCATTCACTGGCTCACACCATTCACCTCAGGAGGACTCCTGCTTGCCAAGGTGTTTTCATGGAAGGGCACATGTGTGTGGCATGTCTCTTTCACCTGCTTGTGGACTTCAGGTACGTGAGCTAGGTGTCAACCGTGAAAGTGGAGAGGGACGGGAACAGCACAATTTGCCCCAGTGACAAAGCAGAGAGATGTGTCCTCAGAGCTGCCTGAGAAACAGTCCTGTTGCCGGTCTTCTATTCACCCCAGGATTACCCTGAGAGGTAACCTGAGGCCGAGTGAATTTTCTTGGAAGAACCGGAGTGCGTGCCGTTCCTTGCTAGGTTCTCATCCCAAAGCCTTCTTGGCTAGTCATAAGGAAACTTGCCCGCGTGTTGCAAGGAAAGTCCGTGTTTTGGATGATCAGTGCTTCATGAAAAGCACTGTGGTCGCCAACTTTCTCAACCCTGCAGGAATGCCCGGGGAGGAACGGAGACTTTGCCCAAAGAAACAGAGTGCTTGCAATGCCTTGCTAGGAGCACATCCAGCACAGGACTTTATCTATGGCGAATGTCAGCCGAGCGCCAGAGTCAAAGTAAGGTGCAGTGTTTCCACCAGCAGAGTCGCAGTCAGCAGTTTCAAAGAGGCCTTCCCCACTAAAGTGCTGTAAATGCGGGTGTGCCTTTCAAAGTCTGAGGATGCGAGCGTCTGCACCGTATTCCAAGGAAGGTCCCTGTGTACCAAAAGTGGCATCTGTGCCTGCTGAGCACCATCCAGCCACATGGGTCTTTGGACTCTACTGTTTTGTATGCAGGAGGCTGGGCAACAACGTTTTTCCTCCATGGGAGAGCTAGATTTGGAGAGCTTAGAGGAAGCCTGAAGAACAGGTTGATACCGGGGCTTCTGGGCAATGCAAGGGGGCCTCATTTTGTAACCCTGAGCTGCTTTTGGAAAACCACCGTGCTTACACGGTGAGTTCTCGGACTTCATACCTGACCTCTTGCTCCCTGAAGCAGCACCAGGACTTTACCTCTAGAGGGAGAAATAGGCAGTCGTCCTCTGAAGGTGGCTAGGCCTTCGGGAGATGTACCATGACCTAGGCGAAACGAAGGCGTTCACTGGCTCGCACAATTTACTTCAGGAGGAACACTGGCTTTCCAAAGCGCTTTCAGCGAAGAAGTACAGTATGTGACACGGGCCTCCTTTGGTTCCCGGAACGTCAACTACATGAGCTGTGTGGCAACCGTGAAAAGGAGGCCGGACGAGAAAAGCGAAATCTGTCCCGTTGGCAACCCGGAGAGCTGGGTGCTCAGAGCTGCCTGAAAAAGGGTCCTGTTGCCCGTCTTGTACTCACCGTAGGAGTTCCCGGGGAGGCAAAGTGAGGAAGAGTGAGTTTTCTCGCAAGAACGAGGGGGTGTGGGCAGTTCCTCGCTAGGAGCTCATCCCAAAGCCTTCTTGGCTAGTGGTTCGGAAACCTGCCCGCATGCTGCCAAAGGAAAGTCCTCGAGAGCCGTGAAAAGTGTTGGGAGTGCAGCTCTGTCTGAGAAGCCTTAGTGAAGGTACTGCTTTAACACTGGTAGGCCTCTCAGGACTGCAGGGTCTCTCGCGCCTGGACCCAGGTCATGGAAGAACACGGTGTACCCAAAGTGTCAACTGCGGCTTCTGAGTGAGCTCCAGCCACATGGGTCGTTGGCCTCCACTCTGTGCATGCAGAGGGCAGGGCAACACACGGCCTGCTCCGGCGGAGAGCCAGACCTCCACCTCTGGAAACCAGTCTTGGTAACAGAGTGGGGGCCGGTGTCATGAGCAATGCATGTCACACTCCCGGCTTAGATATTAGCTGCCCTGAATCATATCCGGAGAGTAACATTGATTGTATGAACTCAAAGCTGACGACCCTTCACCTCAAGCAGAAATGTGACTTTACAACCAGTCTGATATGATGGACCCCGCTCCCGAAGCACTGCTGGGCGATTGAAAGTTCCAAAGTCGACATCGCCTGACTGAAGCACTGTGGTGACTAGGCACGTCACCTCGCGCAGAACCTCTGCTTACAAAAGGGTCCTCACAGGAGCGCCTAGTGTGTCGCATGGCTCTCTCGTAGCTGGGCAGAAGGTGCTGCTCCACAGGCTGGCTTTGCACGTAGAAACTGGATCCTGAGGGCTAAAGCATTCTTTGCCCCTTTGGAAGCAGGAGGCTTGGGGCGAGAAAACTGAACGAAAGGCACGGGGTGGCGCCCATGTTGGACACCCTGCAGGAATTGCCCGGGAGGACGAGTGAGTTTTCTCGAAAGAAACAGTGCGCCTGCCGTTCCTTGCCAGGAGCTCGTGCAGCAGACTGCTTCAGCTAAGGCGAATGTCGACTGAGCGGCACACTCAAAGTAAGGGGCAGTGTTTCCATCAGCAAAGTTGGTGGTCACAAGTAGACCCGAGGCTTTCACCACTGAAGTGCTGTAATGCTGGTGTGCCTTTCACATATCTGAGGACGCTCACGTCTGCACCAGTTTCCGAGGAAAATCACTGTGTACCCAAAGTGTCATCTGTGCCTTCTGAGCAACCTCATGCCTCATGATGGTCTTTGGGCTCTACTGTTGGTATGCAGAAGGCCAGGCAGCAATGTGTTTCCTCCATCGGGGAGCCAGATAGCCACAGCATGGAAGAATCCTCAGGACGAGTTTTCTCCCTGGTCTTCTGGGCAATGCAAGGGGACCCCAGTTTGTAAACCTGAGCTGCACTGGAACAAACACCGCCATGGCAAGTGTTCTCAGAATTCATAGCTGACGTCTTCCCCTCGCATGCATCACGTCGACTTCAGATCCAGCTGGAGACATGTGCTCTCAGCCTTTGAAGACTGTCAGGCCTTTGCAAGATCCACGGTGATGTAGGTGAAACTAGATCATTCACTGGCTCACACCATTCACCTCAGGAGGACTCCTGCTTGCCAAGGTGTTTTCATGGAAGGGCACATGTGTGTGGCATGTCTCTTTCACCTGCTTGTGGACTTCAGGTACGTGAGCTAGGTGTCAACCGTGAAAGTGGAGAGGGACGGGAACAGCACAATTTGCCCCAGTGACAAAGCAGAGAGATGTGTCCTCAGAGCTGCCTGAGAAACAGTCCTGTTGCCGGTCTTCTATTCACCCCAGGATTACCCTGAGAGGTAACCTGAGGCCGAGTGAATTTTCTTGGAAGAACCGGAGTGCGTGCCGTTCCTTGCTAGGTTCTCATCCCAAAGCCTTCTTGGCTAGTCATAAGGAAACTTGCCCGCGTGTTGCAAGGAAAGTCCGTGTTTTGGATGATCAGTGCTTCATGAAAAGCACTGTGGTCGCCAACTTTCTCAACCCTGCAGGAATGCCCGGGGAGGAACGGAGACTTTGCCCAAAGAAACAGAGTGCTTGCAATGCCTTGCTAGGAGCACATCCAGCACAGGACTTTATCTATGGCGAATGTCAGCCGAGCGCCAGAGTCAAAGTAAGGTGCAGTGTTTCCACCAGCAGAGTCGCAGTCAGCAGTTTCAAAGAGGCCTTCCCCACTAAAGTGCTGTAAATGCGGGTGTGCCTTTCAAAGTCTGAGGATGCGAGCGTCTGCACCGTATTCCAAGGAAGGTCCCTGTGTACCAAAAGTGGCATCTGTGCCTGCTGAGCACCATCCAGCCACATGGGTCTTTGGACTCTACTGTTTTGTATGCAGGAGGCTGGGCAACAACGTTTTTCCTCCATGGGAGAGCTAGATTTGGAGAGCTTAGAGGAAGCCTGAAGAACAGGTTGATACCGGGGCTTCTGGGCAATGCAAGGGGGCCTCATTTTGTAACCCTGAGCTGCTTTTGGAAAACCACCGTGCTTACACGGTGAGTTCTCGGACTTCATACCTGACCTCTTGCTCCCTGAAGCAGCACCAGGACTTTACCTCTAGAGGGAGAAATAGGCAGTCGTCCTCTGAAGGTGGCTAGGCCTTCGGGAGATGTACCATGACCTAGGCGAAACGAAGGCGTTCACTGGCTCGCGCAATTTACTTCAGGAGGAACACTGGCTTTCCAAAGCGCTTTCAGCGAAGAAGTACAGTATGTGACACGGGCCTCCTTTGGTTCCCGGAACGTCAACTACATGAGCTGTGTGGCAACCGTGAAAAGGAGGCCGGACGAGAAAAGCGAAATCTGTCCCGTTGGCAACCCGGAGAGCTGGGTGCTCAGAGCTGCCTGAAAAAGGGTCCTGTTGCCCGTCTTGTACTCACCGTAGGAGTTCCCGGGGAGGCAAAGTGAGGAAGAGTGAGTTTTCTCGCAAGAACGAGGGGGTGTGGGCAGTTCCTCGCTAGGAGCTCATCCCAAAGCCTTCTTGGCTAGTGGTTCGGAAACCTGCCCGCATGCTGCCAAAGGAAAGTCCTCGAGAGCCGTGAAAAGTGTTGGGAGTGCAGCTCTGTCTGAGAAGCCTTAGTGAAGGTACTGCTTTAACACTGGTAGGCCTCTCAGGACTGCAGGGTCTCTCGCGCCTGGACCCAGGTCATGGAAGAACACGGTGTACCCAAAGTGTCAACTGCGGCTTCTGAGTGAGCTCCAGCCACATGGGTCGTTGGCCTCCACTCTGTGCATGCAGAGGGCAGGGCAACACACGGCCTGCTCCGGCGGAGAGCCAGACCTCCACCTCTGGAAACCAGTCTTGGTAACAGAGTGGGGGCCGGTGTCATGAGCAATGCATGTCACACTCCCGGCTTAGATATTAGCTGCCCTGAATCATATCCGGAGAGTAACATTGATTGTATGAACTCAAAGCTGACGACCCTTCACCTCAAGCAGAAATGTGACTTTACAACCAGTCTGATATGATGGACCCCGCTCCCGAAGCACTGCTGGGCGATTGAAAGTTCCAAAGTCGACATCGCCTGACTGAAGCACTGTGGTGACTAGGCACGTCACCTCGCGCAGAACCTCTGCTTACAAAAGGGTCCTCACAGGAGCGCCTAGTGTGTCGCATGGCTCTCTCGTAGCTGGGCAGAAGGTGCTGCTCCACAGGCTGGCTTTGCACGTAGAAACTGGATCCTGAGGGCTAAAGCATTCTTTGCCCCTTTGGAAGCAGGAGGCTTGGGGCGAGAAAACTGAACGAAAGGCACGGGGTGGCGCCCATGTTGGACACCCTGCAGGAATTGCCCGGGAGGACGAGTGAGTTTTCTCGAAAGAAACAGTGCGCCTGCCGTTCCTTGCCAGGAGCTCGTGCAGCAGACTGCTTCAGCTAAGGCGAATGTCGACTGAGCGGCACACTCAAAGTAAGGGGCAGTGTTTCCATCAGCAAAGTTGGTGGTCACAAGTAGACCCGAGGCTTTCACCACTGAAGTGCTGTAATGCTGGTGTGCCTTTCACATATCTGAGGACGCTCACGTCTGCACCAGTTTCCGAGGAAAATCACTGTGTACCCAAAGTGTCATCTGTGCCTTCTGAGCAACCTCATGCCTCATGACGGTCTTTGGGCTCTACTGTTGGTATGCAGAAGGCCAGGCAGCAATGTGTTTCCTCCATCGGGGAGCCAGATAGCCACAGCATGGAAGAATCCTCAGGACGAGTTTTCTCCCTGGTCTTCTGGGCAATGCAAGGGGACCCCAGTTTGTAAACCTGAGCTGCACTGGAACAAACACCGCCATGGCAAGTGTTCTCAGAATTCATAGCTGACGTCTTCCCCTCGCATGCATCACGTCGACTTCAGATCCAGCTGGAGACATGTGCTCTCAGCCTTTGAAGACTGTCAGGCCTTTGCAAGATCCACGGTGATGTAGGTGAAACTAGATCATTCACTGGCTCACACCATTCACCTCAGGAGGACTCCTGCTTGCCAAGGTGTTTTCATGGAAGGGCACATGTGTGTGGCATGTCTCTTTCACCTGCTTGTGGACTTCAGGTACGTGAGCTAGGTGTCAACCGTGAAAGTGGAGAGGGACGGGAACAGCACAATTTGCCCCAGTGACAAAGCAGAGAGATGTGTCCTCAGAGCTGCCTGAGAAACAGTCCTGTTGCCGGTCTTCTATTCACCCCAGGATTACCCTGAGAGGTAACCTGAGGCCGAGTGAATTTTCTTGGAAGAACCGGAGTGCGTGCCGTTCCTTGCTAGGTTCTCATCCCAAAGCCTTCTTGGCTAGTCATAAGGAAACTTGCCCGCGTGTTGCAAGGAAAGTCCGTGTTTTGGATGATCAGTGCTTCATGAAAAGCACTGTGGTCGCCAACTTTCTCAACCCTGCAGGAATGCCCGGGGAGGAACGGAGACTTTGCCCAAAGAAACAGAGTGCTTGCAATGCCTTGCTAGGAGCACATCCAGCACAGGACTTTATCTATGGCGAATGTCAGCCGAGCGCCAGAGTCAAAGTAAGGTGCAGTGTTTCCACCAGCAGAGTCGCAGTCAGCAGTTTCAAAGAGGCCTTCCCCACTAAAGTGCTGTAAATGCGGGTGTGCCTTTCAAAGTCTGAGGATGCGAGCGTCTGCACCGTATTCCAAGGAAGGTCCCTGTGTACCAAAAGTGGCATCTGTGCCTGCTGAGCACCATCCAGCCACATGGGTCTTTGGACTCTACTGTTTTGTATGCAGGAGGCTGGGCAACAACGTTTTTCCTCCATGGGAGAGCTAGATTTGGAGAGCTTAGAGGAAGCCTGAAGAACACGTTGATACCGGGGCTTCTGGGCAATGCAAGGGGGCCTCATTTTGTAACCCTGAGCTGCTTTTGGAAAACCACCGTGCTTACACGGTGAGTTCTCGGACTTCATACCTGACCTCTTGCTCCCTGAAGCAGCACCAGGACTTTACCTCTAGAGGGAGAAATAGGCAGTCGTCCTCTGAAGGTGGCTAGGCCTTCGGGAGATGTACCATGACCTAGGCGAAACGAAGGCGTTCACTGGCTCGCACAATTTACTTCAGGAGGAACACTGGCTTTCCAAAGCGCTTTCAGCGAAGAAGTACAGTATGTGACACGGGCCTCCTTTGGTTCCCGGAACGTCAACTACATGAGCTGTGTGGCAACCGTGAAAAGGAGGCCGGACGAGAAAAGCGAAATCTGTCCCGTTGGCAACCCGGAGAGCTGGGTGCTCAGAGCTGCCTGAAAAAGGGTCCTGTTGCCCGTCTTGTACTCACCGTAGGAGTTCCCGGGGAGGCAAAGTGAGGAAGAGTGAGTTTTCTCGCAAGAACGAGGGGGTGTGGGCAGTTCCTCGCTAGGAGCTCATCCCAAAGCCTTCTTGGCTAGTGGTTCGGAAACCTGCCCGCATGCTGCCAAAGGAAAGTCCTCGAGAGCCGTGAAAAGTGTTGGGAGTGCAGCTCTGTCTGAGAAGCCTTAGTGAAGGTACTGCTTTAACACTGGTAGGCCTCTCAGGACTGCAGGGTCTCTCGCGCCTGGACCCAGGTCATGGAAGAACACGGTGTACCCAAAGTGTCAACTGCGGCTTCTGAGTGAGCTCCAGCCACATGGGTCGTTGGCCTCCACTCTGTGCATGCAGAGGGCAGGGCAACACACGGCCTGCTCCGGCGGAGAGCCAGACCTCCACCTCTGGAAACCAGTCTTGGTAACAGAGTGGGGGCCGGTGTCATGAGCAATGCATGTCACACTCCCGGCTTAGATATTAGCTGCCCGGAATCATATCCGGAGAGTAACATTGATTGTATGAACTCAAAGCTGACGACCCTTCACCTCAAGCAGAAATGTGACTTTACAACCAGTCTGATATGATGGACCCCGCTCCCGAAGCACTGCTGGGCGATTGAAAGTTCCAAAGTCGACATCGCCTGACTGAAGCACTGTGGTGACTAGGCACGTCACCTCGCGCAGAACCTCTGCTTACAAAAGGGTCCTCACAGGAGCGCCTAGTGTGTCGCATGGCTCTCTCGTAGCTGGGCAGAAGGTGCTGCTCCACAGGCTGGCTTTGCACGTAGAAACTGGATCCTGAGGGCTAAAGCATTCTTTGCCCCTTTGGAAGCAGGAGGCTTGGGGCGAGAAAACTGAACGAAAGGCACGGGGTGGCGCCCATGTTGGACACCCTGCAGGAATTGCCCGGGAGGACGAGTGAGTTTTCTCGAAAGAAACAGTGCGCCTGCCGTTCCTTGCCAGGAGCTCGTGCAGCAGACTGCTTCAGCTAAGGCGAATGTCGACTGAGCGGCACACTCAAAGTAAGGGGCAGTGTTTCCATCAGCAAAGTTGGTGGTCACAAGTAGACCCGAGGCTTTCACCACTGAAGTGCTGTAATGCTGGTGTGCCTTTCACATATCTGAGGACGCTCACGTCTGCACCAGTTTCCGAGGAAAATCACTGTGTACCCAAAGTGTCATCTGTGCCTTCTGAGCAACCTCATGCCTCATGACGGTCTTTGGGCTCTACTGTTGGTATGCAGAAGGCCAGGCAGCAATGTGTTTCCTCCATCGGGGAGCCAGATAGCCACAGCATGGAAGAATCCTCAGGACGAGTTTTCTCCCTGGTCTTCTGGGCAATGCAAGGGGACCCCAGTTTGTAAACCTGAGCTGCACTGGAACAAACACCGCCATGGCAAGTGTTCTCAGAATTCATAGCTGACGTCTTCCCCTCGCATGCATCACGTCGACTTCAGATCCAGCTGGAGACATGTGCTCTCAGCCTTTGAAGACTGTCAGGCCTTTGCAAGATCCACGGTGATGTAGGTGAAACTAGATCATTCACTGGCTCACACCATTCACCTCAGGAGGACTCCTGCTTGCCAAGGTGTTTTCATGGAAGGGCACATGTGTGTGGCATGTCTCTTTCACCTGCTTGTGGACTTCAGGTACGTGAGCTAGGTGTCAACCGTGAAAGTGGAGAGGGACGGGAACAGCACAATTTGCCCCAGTGACAAAGCAGAGAGATGTGTCCTCAGAGCTGCCTGAGAAACAGTCCTGTTGCCGGTCTTCTATTCACCCCAGGATTACCCTGAGAGGTAACCTGAGGCCGAGTGAATTTTCTTGGAAGAACCGGAGTGCGTGCCGTTCCTTGCTAGGTTCTCATCCCAAAGCCTTCTTGGCTAGTCATAAGGAAACTTGCCCGCGTGTTGCAAGGAAAGTCCGTGTTTTGGATGATCAGTGCTTCATGAAAAGCACTGTGGTCGCCAACTTTCTCAACCCTGCAGGAATGCCCGGGGAGGAACGGAGACTTTGCCCAAAGAAACAGAGTGCTTGCAATGCCTTGCTAGGAGCACATCCAGCACAGGACTTTATCTATGGCGAATGTCAGCCGAGCGCCAGAGTCAAAGTAAGGTGCAGTGTTTCCACCAGCAGAGTCGCAGTCAGCAGTTTCAAAGAGGCCTTCCCCACTAAAGTGCTGTAAATGCGGGTGTGCCTTTCAAAGTCTGAGGATGCGAGCGTCTGCACCGTATTCCAAGGAAGGTCCCTGTGTACCAAAAGTGGCATCTGTGCCTGCTGAGCACCATCCAGCCACATGGGTCTTTGGACTCTACTGTTTTGTATGCAGGAGGCTGGGCAACAACGTTTTTCCTCCATGGGAGAGCTAGATTTGGAGAGCTTAGAGGAAGCCTGAAGAACACGTTGATACCGGGGCTTCTGGGCAATGCAAGGGGGCCTCATTTTGTAACCCTGAGCTGCTTTTGGAAAACCACCGTGCTTACACGGTGAGTTCTCGGACTTCATACCTGACCTCTTGCTCCCTGAAGCAGCACCAGGACTTTACCTCTAGAGGGAGAAATAGGCAGTCGTCCTCTGAAGGTGGCTAGGCCTTCGGGAGATGTACCATGACCTAGGCGAAACGAAGGCGTTCACTGGCTCGCGCAATTTACTTCAGGAGGAACACTGGCTTTCCAAAGCGCTTTCAGCGAAGAAGTACAGTATGTGACACGGGCCTCCTTTGGTTCCCGGAACGTCAACTACATGAGCTGTGTGGCAACCGTGAAAAGGAGGCCGGACGAGAAAAGCGAAATCTGTCCCGTTGGCAACCCGGAGAGCTGGGTGCTCAGAGCTGCCTGAAAAAGGGTCCTGTTGCCCGTCTTGTACTCACCGTAGGAGTTCCCGGGGAGGCAAAGTGAGGAAGAGTGAGTTTTCTCGCAAGAACGAGGGGGTGTGGGCAGTTCCTCGCTAGGAGCTCATCCCAAAGCCTTCTTGGCTAGTGGTTCGGAAACCTGCCCGCATGCTGCCAAAGGAAAGTCCTCGAGAGCCGTGAAAAGTGTTGGGAGTGCAGCTCTGTCTGAGAAGCCTTAGTGAAGGTACTGCTTTAACACTGGTAGGCCTCTCAGGACTGCAGGGTCTCTCGCGCCTGGACCCAGGTCATGGAAGAACACGGTGTACCCAAAGTGTCAACTGCGGCTTCTGAGTGAGCTCCAGCCACATGGGTCGTTGGCCTCCACTCTGTGCATGCAGAGGGCAGGGCAACACACGGCCTGCTCCGGCGGAGAGCCAGACCTCCACCTCTGGAAACCAGTCTTGGTAACAGAGTGGGGGCCGGTGTCATGAGCAATGCATGTCACACTCCCGGCTTAGATATTAGCTGCCCGGAATCATATCCGGAGAGTAACATTGATTGTATGAACTCAAAGCTGACGACCCTTCACCTCAAGCAGAAATGTGACTTTACAACCAGTCTGATATGATGGACCCCTCTCCCGAAGCACTGCTGGGCGATTGAAAGTTCCAAAGTCGACATCGCCTGACTGAAGCACTGTGGTGACTAGGCACGTCACCTCGCGCAGAACCTCTGCTTACAAAAGGGTCCTCACAGGAGCGCCTAGTGTGTCGCATGGCTCTCTCGTAGCTGGGCAGAAGGTGCTGCTCCACAGGCTGGCTTTGCACGTAGAAACTGGATCCTGAGGGCTAAAGCATTCTTTGCCCCTTTGGAAGCAGGAGGCTTGGGGCGAGAAAACTGAACGAAAGGCACGGGGTGGCGCCCATGTTGGACACCCTGCAGGAATTGCCCGGGAGGACGAGTGAGTTTTCTCGAAAGAAACAGTGCGCCTGCCGTTCCTTGCCAGGAGCTCGTGCAGCAGACTGCTTCAGCTAAGGCGAATGTCGACTGAGCGGCACACTCAAAGTAAGGGGCAGTGTTTCCATCAGCAAAGTTGGTGGTCACAAGTAGACCCGAGGCTTTCACCACTGAAGTGCTGTAATGCTGGTGTGCCTTTCACATATCTGAGGACGCTCACGTCTGCACCAGTTTCCGAGGAAAATCACTGTGTACCCAAAGTGTCATCTGTGCCTTCTGAGCAACCTCATGCCTCATGACGGTCTTTGGGCTCTACTGTTGGTATGCAGAAGGCCAGGCAGCAATGTGTTTCCTCCATCGGGGAGCCAGATAGCCACAGCATGGAAGAATCCTCAGGACGAGTTTTCTCCCTGGTCTTCTGGGCAATGCAAGGGGACCCCAGTTTGTAAACCTGAGCTGCACTGGAACAAACACCGCCATGGCAAGTGTTCTCAGAATTCATAGCTGACGTCTTCCCCTCGCATGCATCACGTCGACTTCAGATCCAGCTGGAGACATGTGCTCTCAGCCTTTGAAGACTGTCAGGCCTTTGCAAGATCCACGGTGATGTAGGTGAAACTAGATCATTCACTGGCTCACACCATTCACCTCAGGAGGACTCCTGCTTGCCAAGGTGTTTTCATGGAAGGGCACATGTGTGTGGCATGTCTCTTTCACCTGCTTGTGGACTTCAGGTACGTGAGCTAGGTGTCAACCGTGAAAGTGGAGAGGGACGGGAACAGCACAATTTGCCCCAGTGACAAAGCAGAGAGATGTGTCCTCAGAGCTGCCTGAGAAACAGTCCTGTTGCCGGTCTTCTATTCACCCCAGGATTACCCTGAGAGGTAACCTGAGGCCGAGTGAATTTTCTTGGAAGAACCGGAGTGCGTGCCGTTCCTTGCTAGGTTCTCATCCCAAAGCCTTCTTGGCTAGTCATAAGGAAACTTGCCCGCGTGTTGCAAGGAAAGTCCGTGTTTTGGATGATCAGTGCTTCATGAAAAGCACTGTGGTCGCCAACTTTCTCAACCCTGCAGGAATGCCCGGGGAGGAACGGAGACTTTGCCCAAAGAAACAGAGTGCTTGCAATGCCTTGCTAGGAGCACATCCAGCACAGGACTTTATCTATGGCGAATGTCAGCCGAGCGCCAGAGTCAAAGTAAGGTGCAGTGTTTCCACCAGCAGAGTCGCAGTCAGCAGTTTCAAAGAGGCCTTCCCCACTAAAGTGCTGTAAATGCGGGTGTGCCTTTCAAAGTCTGAGGATGCGAGCGTCTGCACCGTATTCCAAGGAAGGTCCCTGTGTACCAAAAGTGGCATCTGTGCCTGCTGAGCACCATCCAGCCACATGGGTCTTTGGACTCTACTGTTTTGTATGCAGGAGGCTGGGCAACAACGTTTTTCCTCCATGGGAGAGCTAGATTTGGAGAGCTTAGAGGAAGCCTGAAGAACAGGTTGATACCGGGGCTTCTGGGCAATGCAAGGGGGCCTCATTTTGTAACCCTGAGCTGCTTTTGGAAAACCACCGTGCTTACACGGTGAGTTCTCGGACTTCATACCTGACCTCTTGCTCCCTGAAGCAGCACCAGGACTTTACCTCTAGAGGGAGAAATAGGCAGTCGTCCTCTGAAGGTGGCTAGGCCTTCGGGAGATGTACCATGACCTAGGCGAAACGAAGGCGTTCACTGGCTCGCGCAATTTACTTCAGGAGGAACACTGGCTTTCCAAAGCGCTTTCAGCGAAGAAGTACAGTATGTGACACGGGCCTCCTTTGGTTCCCGGAACGTCAACTACATGAGCTGTGTGGCAACCGTGAAAAGGAGGCCGGACGAGAAAAGCGAAATCTGTCCCGTTGGCAACCCGGAGAGCTGGGTGCTCAGAGCTGCCTGAAAAAGGGTCCTGTTGCCCGTCTTGTACTCACCGTAGGAGTCCCCGGGGAGGCAAAGTGAGGAAGAGTGAGTTTTCTCGCAAGAACGAGGGGGTGTGGGCAGTTCCTCGCTAGGAGCTCATCCCAAAGCCTTCTTGGCTAGTGGTTCGGAAACCTGCCCGCATGCTGCCAAAGGAAAGTCCTCGAGAGCCGTGAAAAGTGTTGGGAGTGCAGCTCTGTCTGAGAAGCCTTAGTGAAGGTACTGCTTTAACACTGGTAGGCCTCTCAGGACTGCAGGGTCTCTCGCGCCTGGACCCAGGTCATGGAAGAACACGGTGTACCCAAAGTGTCAACTGCGGCTTCTGAGTGAGCTCCAGCCACATGGGTCGTTGGCCTCCACTCTGTGCATGCAGAGGGCAGGGCAACACACGGCCTGCTCCGGCGGAGAGCCAGACCTCCACCTCTGGAAACCAGTCTTGGTAACAGAGTGGGGGCCGGTGTCATGAGCAATGCATGTCACACTCCCGGCTTAGATATTAGCTGCCCGGAATCATATCCGGAGAGTAACATTGATTGTATGAACTCAAAGCTGACGACCCTTCACCTCAAGCAGAAATGTGACTTTACAACCAGTCTGATATGATGGACCCCTCTCCCGAAGCACTGCTGGGCGATTGAAAGTTCCAAAGTCGACATCGCCTGACTGAAGCACTGTGGTGACTAGGCACGTCACCTCGCGCAGAACCTCTGCTTACAAAAGGGTCCTCACAGGAGCGCCTAGTGTGTCGCATGGCTCTCTCGTAGCTGGGCAGAAGGTGCTGCTCCACAGGCTGGCTTTGCACGTAGAAACTGGATCCTGAGGGCTAAAGCATTCTTTGCCCCTTTGGAAGCAGGAGGCTTGGGGCGAGAAAACTGAACGAAAGGCACGGGGTGGCGCCCATGTTGGACACCCTGCAGGAATTGCCCGGGAGGACGAGTGAGTTTTCTCGAAAGAAACAGTGCGCCTGCCGTTCCTTGCCAGGAGCTCGTGCAGCAGACTGCTTCAGCTAAGGCGAATGTCGACTGAGCGGCACACTCAAAGTAAGGGGCAGTGTTTCCATCAGCAAAGTTGGTGGTCACAAGTAGACCCGAGGCTTTCACCACTGAAGTGCTGTAATGCTGGTGTGCCTTTCACATATCTGAGGACGCTCACGTCTGCACCAGTTTCCGAGGAAAATCACTGTGTACCCAAAGTGTCATCTGTGCCTTCTGAGCAACCTCATGCCTCATGACGGTCTTTGGGCTCTACTGTTGGTATGCAGAAGGCCAGGCAGCAATGTGTTTCCTCCATCGGGGAGCCAGATAGCCACAGCATGGAAGAATCCTCAGGACGAGTTTTCTCCCTGGTCTTCTGGGCAATGCAAGGGGACCCCAGTTTGTAAACCTGAGCTGCACTGGAACAAACACCGCCATGGCAAGTGTTCTCAGAATTCATAGCTGACGTCTTCCCCTCGCATGCATCACGTCGACTTCAGATCCAGCTGGAGACATGTGCTCTCAGCCTTTGAAGACTGTCAGGCCTTTGCAAGATCCACGGTGATGTAGGTGAAACTAGATCATTCACTGGCTCACACCATTCACCTCAGGAGGACTCCTGCTTGCCAAGGTGTTTTCATGGAAGGGCACATGTGTGTGGCATGTCTCTTTCACCTGCTTGTGGACTTCAGGTACGTGAGCTAGGTGTCAACCGTGAAAGTGGAGAGGGACGGGAACAGCACAATTTGCCCCAGTGACAAAGCAGAGAGATGTGTCCTCAGAGCTGCCTGAGAAACAGTCCTGTTGCCGGTCTTCTATTCACCCCAGGATTACCCTGAGAGGTAACCTGAGGCCGAGTGAATTTTCTTGGAAGAACCGGAGTGCGTGCCGTTCCTTGCTAGGTTCTCATCCCAAAGCCTTCTTGGCTAGTCATAAGGAAACTTGCCCGCGTGTTGCAAGGAAAGTCCGTGTTTTGGATGATCAGTGCTTCATGAAAAGCACTGTGGTCGCCAACTTTCTCAACCCTGCAGGAATGCCCGGGGAGGAACGGAGACTTTGCCCAAAGAAACAGAGTGCTTGCAATGCCTTGCTAGGAGCACATCCAGCACAGGACTTTATCTATGGCGAATGTCAGCCGAGCGCCAGAGTCAAAGTAAGGTGCAGTGTTTCCACCAGCAGAGTCGCAGTCAGCAGTTTCAAAGAGGCCTTCCCCACTAAAGTGCTGTAAATGCGGGTGTGCCTTTCAAAGTCTGAGGATGCGAGCGTCTGCACCGTATTCCAAGGAAGGTCCCTGTGTACCAAAAGTGGCATCTGTGCCTGCTGAGCACCATCCAGCCACATGGGTCTTTGGACTCTACTGTTTTGTATGCAGGAGGCTGGGCAACAACGTTTTTCCTCCATGGGAGAGCTAGATTTGGAGAGCTTAGAGGAAGCCTGAAGAACAGGTTGATACCGGGGCTTCTGGGCAATGCAAGGGGGCCTCATTTTGTAACCCTGAGCTGCTTTTGGAAAACCACCGTGCTTACACGGTGAGTTCTCGGACTTCATACCTGACCTCTTGCTCCCTGAAGCAGCACCAGGACTTTACCTCTAGAGGGAGAAATAGGCAGTCGTCCTCTGAAGGTGGCTAGGCCTTCGGGAGATGTACCATGACCTAGGCGAAACGAAGGCGTTCACTGGCTCGCGCAATTTACTTCAGGAGGAACACTGGCTTTCCAAAGCGCTTTCAGCGAAGAAGTACAGTATGTGACACGGGCCTCCTTTGGTTCCCGGAACGTCAACTACATGAGCTGTGTGGCAACCGTGAAAAGGAGGCCGGACGAGAAAAGCGAAATCTGTCCCGTTGGCAACCCGGAGAGCTGGGTGCTCAGAGCTGCCTGAAAAAGGGTCCTGTTGCCCGTCTTGTACTCACCGTAGGAGTCCCCGGGGAGGCAAAGTGAGGAAGAGTGAGTTTTCTCGCAAGAACGAGGGGGTGTGGGCAGTTCCTCGCTAGGAGCTCATCCCAAAGCCTTCTTGGCTAGTGGTTCGGAAACCTGCCCGCATGCTGCCAAAGGAAAGTCCTCGAGAGCCGTGAAAAGTGTTGGGAGTGCAGCTCTGTCTGAGAAGCCTTAGTGAAGGTACTGCTTTAACACTGGTAGGCCTCTCAGGACTGCAGGGTCTCTCGCGCCTGGACCCAGGTCATGGAAGAACACGGTGTACCCAAAGTGTCAACTGCGGCTTCTGAGTGAGCTCCAGCCACATGGGTCGTTGGCCTCCACTCTGTGCATGCAGAGGGCAGGGCAACACACGGCCTGCTCCGGCGGAGAGCCAGACCTCCACCTCTGGAAACCAGTCTTGGTAACAGAGTGGGGGCCGGTGTCATGAGCAATGCATGTCACACTCCCGGCTTAGATATTAGCTGCCCGGAATCATATCCGGAGAGTAACATTGATTGTATGAACTCAAAGCTGACGACCCTTCACCTCAAGCAGAAATGTGACTTTACAACCAGTCTGATATGATGGACCCCTCTCCCGAAGCACTGCTGGGCGATTGAAAGTTCCAAAGTCGACATCGCCTGACTGAAGCACTGTGGTGACTAGGCACGTCACCTCGCGCAGAACCTCTGCTTACAAAAGGGTCCTCACAGGAGCGCCTAGTGTGTCGCATGGCTCTCTCGTAGCTGGGCAGAAGGTGCTGCTCCACAGGCTGGCTTTGCACGTAGAAACTGGATCCTGAGGGCTAAAGCATTCTTTGCCCCTTTGGAAGCAGGAGGCTTGGGGCGAGAAAACTGAACGAAAGGCACGGGGTGGCGCCCATGTTGGACACCCTGCAGGAATTGCCCGGGAGGACGAGTGAGTTTTCTCGAAAGAAACAGTGCGCCTGCCGTTCCTTGCCAGGAGCTCGTGCAGCAGACTGCTTCAGCTAAGGCGAATGTCGACTGAGCGGCACACTCAAAGTAAGGGGCAGTGTTTCCATCAGCAAAGTTGGTGGTCACAAGTAGACCCGAGGCTTTCACCACTGAAGTGCTGTAATGCTGGTGTGCCTTTCACATATCTGAGGACGCTCACGTCTGCACCAGTTTCCGAGGAAAATCACTGTGTACCCAAAGTGTCATCTGTGCCTTCTGAGCAACCTCATGCCTCATGACGGTCTTTGGGCTCTACTGTTGGTATGCAGAAGGCCAGGCAGCAATGTGTTTCCTCCATCGGGGAGCCAGATAGCCACAGCATGGAAGAATCCTCAGGACGAGTTTTCTCCCTGGTCTTCTGGGCAATGCAAGGGGACCCCAGTTTGTAAACCTGAGCTGCACTGGAACAAACACCGCCATGGCAAGTGTTCTCAGAATTCATAGCTGACGTCTTCCCCTCGCATGCATCACGTCGACTTCAGATCCAGCTGGAGACATGTGCTCTCAGCCTTTGAAGACTGTCAGGCCTTTGCAAGATCCACGGTGATGTAGGTGAAACTAGATCATTCACTGGCTCACACCATTCACCTCAGGAGGACTCCTGCTTGCCAAGGTGTTTTCATGGAAGGGCACATGTGTGTGGCATGTCTCTTTCACCTGCTTGTGGACTTCAGGTACGTGAGCTAGGTGTCAACCGTGAAAGTGGAGAGGGACGGGAACAGCACAATTTGCCCCAGTGACAAAGCAGAGAGAT
This sequence comes from Eubalaena glacialis, assembly GCF_028564815.1. NCBI lineage: Eukaryota > Metazoa > Chordata > Mammalia > Artiodactyla > Balaenidae > Eubalaena > Eubalaena glacialis. The sequence continues at coordinate 25,152 of NW_026871432.1, forward strand.
GTGTCCTCAGAGCTGCCTGAGAAACAGTCCTGTTGCCGGTCTTCTATTCACCCCAGGATTACCCTGAGAGGTAACCTGAGGCCGAGTGAATTTTCTTGGAAGAACCGGAGTGCGTGCCGTTCCTTGCTAGGTTCTCATCCCAAAGCCTTCTTGGCTAGTCATAAGGAAACTTGCCCGCGTGTTGCAAGGAAAGTCCGTGTTTTGGATGATCAGTGCTTCATGAAAAGCACTGTGGTCGCCAACTTTCTCAACCCTGCAGGAATGCCCGGGGAGGAACGGAGACTTTGCCCAAAGAAACAGAGTGCTTGCAATGCCTTGCTAGGAGCACATCCAGCACAGGACTTTATCTATGGCGAATGTCAGCCGAGCGCCAGAGTCAAAGTAAGGTGCAGTGTTTCCACCAGCAGAGTCGCAGTCAGCAGTTTCAAAGAGGCCTTCCCCACTAAAGTGCTGTAAATGCGGGTGTGCCTTTCAAAGTCTGAGGATGCGAGCGTCTGCACCGTATTCCAAGGAAGGTCCCTGTGTACCAAAAGTGGCATCTGTGCCTGCTGAGCACCATCCAGCCACATGGGTCTTTGGACTCTACTGTTTTGTATGCAGGAGGCTGGGCAACAACGTTTTTCCTCCATGGGAGAGCTAGATTTGGAGAGCTTAGAGGAAGCCTGAAGAACAGGTTGATACCGGGGCTTCTGGGCAATGCAAGGGGGCCTCATTTTGTAACCCTGAGCTGCTTTTGGAAAACCACCGTGCTTACACGGTGAGTTCTCGGACTTCATACCTGACCTCTTGCTCCCTGAAGCAGCACCAGGACTTTACCTCTAGAGGGAGAAATAGGCAGTCGTCCTCTGAAGGTGGCTAGGCCTTCGGGAGATGTACCATGACCTAGGCGAAACGAAGGCGTTCACTGGCTCGCGCAATTTACTTCAGGAGGAACACTGGCTTTCCAAAGCGCTTTCAGCGAAGAAGTACAGTATGTGACACGGGCCTCCTTTGGTTCCCGGAACGTCAACTACATGAGCTGTGTGGCAACCGTGAAAAGGAGGCCGGACGAGAAAAGCGAAATCTGTCCCGTTGGCAACCCGGAGAGCTGGGTGCTCAGAGCTGCCTGAAAAAGGGTCCTGTTGCCCGTCTTGTACTCACCGTAGGAGTTCCCGGGGAGGCAAAGTGAGGAAGAGTGAGTTTTCTCGCAAGAACGAGGGGGTGTGGGCAGTTCCTCGCTAGGAGCTCATCCCAAAGCCTTCTTGGCTAGTGGTTCGGAAACCTGCCCGCATGCTGCCAAAGGAAAGTCCTCGAGAGCCGTGAAAAGTGTTGGGAGTGCAGCTCTGTCTGAGAAGCCTTAGTGAAGGTACTGCTTTAACACTGGTAGGCCTCTCAGGACTGCAGGGTCTCTCGCGCCTGGACCCAGGTCATGGAAGAACACGGTGTACCCAAAGTGTCAACTGCGGCTTCTGAGTGAGCTCCAGCCACATGGGTCGTTGGCCTCCACTCTGTGCATGCAGAGGGCAGGGCAACACACGGCCTGCTCCGGCGGAGAGCCAGACCTCCACCTCTGGAAACCAGTCTTGGTAACAGAGTGGGGGCCGGTGTCATGAGCAATGCATGTCACACTCCCGGCTTAGATATTAGCTGCCCTGAATCATATCCGGAGAGTAACATTGATTGTATGAACTCAAAGCTGACGACCCTTCACCTCAAGCAGAAATGTGACTTTACAACCAGTCTGATATGATGGACCCCTCTCCCGAAGCACTGCTGGGCGATTGAAAGTTCCAAAGTCGACATCGCCTGACTGAAGCACTGTGGTGACTAGGCACGTCACCTCGCGCAGAACCTCTGCTTACAAAAGGGTCCTCACAGGAGCGCCTAGTGTGTCGCATGGCTCTCTCGTAGCTGGGCAGAAGGTGCTGCTCCACAGGCTGGCTTTGCACGTAGAAACTGGATCCTGAGGGCTAAAGCATTCTTTGCCCCTTTGGAAGCAGGAGGCTTGGGGCGAGAAAACTGAACGAAAGGCACGGGGTGGCGCCCATGTTGGACACCCTGCAGGAATTGCCCGGGAGGACGAGTGAGTTTTCTCGAAAGAAACAGTGCGCCTGCCGTTCCTTGCCAGGAGCTCGTGCAGCAGACTGCTTCAGCTAAGGCGAATGTCGACTGAGCGGCACACTCAAAGTAAGGGGCAGTGTTTCCATCAGCAAAGTTGGTGGTCACAAGTAGACCCGAGGCTTTCACCACTGAAGTGCTGTAATGCTGGTGTGCCTTTCACATATCTGAGGACGCTCACGTCTGCACCAGTTTCCGAGGAAAATCACTGTGTACCCAAAGTGTCATCTGTGCCTTCTGAGCAACCTCATGCCTCATGACGGTCTTTGGGCTCTACTGTTGGTATGCAGAAGGCCAGGCAGCAATGTGTTTCCTCCATCGGGGAGCCAGATAGCCACAGCATGGAAGAATCCTCAGGACGAGTTTTCTCCCTGGTCTTCTGGGCAATGCAAGGGGACCCCAGTTTGTAAACCTGAGCTGCACTGGAACAAACACCGCCATGGCAAGTGTTCTCAGAATTCATAGCTGACGTCTTCCCCTCGCATGCATCACGTCGACTTCAGATCCAGCTGGAGACATGTGCTCTCAGCCTTTGAAGACTGTCAGGCCTTTGCAAGATCCACGGTGATGTAGGTGAAACTAGATCATTCACTGGCTCACACCATTCACCTCAGGAGGACTCCTGCTTGCCAAGGTGTTTTCATGGAAGGGCACATGTGTGTGGCATGTCTCTTTCACCTGCTTGTGGACTTCAGGTACGTGAGCTAGGTGTCAACCGTGAAAGTGGAGAGGGACGGGAACAGCACAATTTGCCCCAGTGACAAAGCAGAGAGATGTGTCCTCAGAGCTGCCTGAGAAACAGTCCTGTTGCCGGTCTTCTATTCACCCCAGGATTACCCTGAGAGGTAACCTGAGGCCGAGTGAATTTTCTTGGAAGAACCGGAGTGCGTGCCGTTCCTTGCTAGGTTCTCATCCCAAAGCCTTCTTGGCTAGTCATAAGGAAACTTGCCCGCGTGTTGCAAGGAAAGTCCGTGTTTTGGATGATCAGTGCTTCATGAAAAGCACTGTGGTCGCCAACTTTCTCAACCCTGCAGGAATGCCCGGGGAGGAACGGAGACTTTGCCCAAAGAAACAGAGTGCTTGCAATGCCTTGCTAGGAGCACATCCAGCACAGGACTTTATCTATGGCGAATGTCAGCCGAGCGCCAGAGTCAAAGTAAGGTGCAGTGTTTCCACCAGCAGAGTCGCAGTCAGCAGTTTCAAAGAGGCCTTCCCCACTAAAGTGCTGTAAATGCGGGTGTGCCTTTCAAAGTCTGAGGATGCGAGCGTCTGCACCGTATTCCAAGGAAGGTCCCTGTGTACCAAAAGTGGCATCTGTGCCTGCTGAGCACCATCCAGCCACATGGGTCTTTGGACTCTACTGTTTTGTATGCAGGAGGCTGGGCAACAACGTTTTTCCTCCATGGGAGAGCTAGATTTGGAGAGCTTAGAGGAAGCCTGAAGAACAGGTTGATACCGGGGCTTCTGGGCAATGCAAGGGGGCCTCATTTTGTAACCCTGAGCTGCTTTTGGAAAACCACCGTGCTTACACGGTGAGTTCTCGGACTTCATACCTGACCTCTTGCTCCCTGAAGCAGCACCAGGACTTTACCTCTAGAGGGAGAAATAGGCAGTCGTCCTCTGAAGGTGGCTAGGCCTTCGGGAGATGTACCATGACCTAGGCGAAACGAAGGCGTTCACTGGCTCGCGCAATTTACTTCAGGAGGAACACTGGCTTTCCAAAGCGCTTTCAGCGAAGAAGTACAGTATGTGACACGGGCCTCCTTTGGTTCCCGGAACGTCAACTACATGAGCTGTGTGGCAACCGTGAAAAGGAGGCCGGACGAGAAAAGCGAAATCTGTCCCGTTGGCAACCCGGAGAGCTGGGTGCTCAGAGCTGCCTGAAAAAGGGTCCTGTTGCCCGTCTTGTACTCACCGTAGGAGTCCCCGGGGAGGCAAAGTGAGGAAGAGTGAGTTTTCTCGCAAGAACGAGGGGGTGTGGGCAGTTCCTCGCTAGGAGCTCATCCCAAAGCCTTCTTGGCTAGTGGTTCGGAAACCTGCCCGCATGCTGCCAAAGGAAAGTCCTCGAGAGCCGTGAAAAGTGTTGGGAGTGCAGCTCTGTCTGAGAAGCCTTAGTGAAGGTACTGCTTTAACACTGGTAGGCCTCTCAGGACTGCAGGGTCTCTCGCGCCTGGACCCAGGTCATGGAAGAACACGGTGTACCCAAAGTGTCAACTGCGGCTTCTGAGTGAGCTCCAGCCACATGGGTCGTTGGCCTCCACTCTGTGCATGCAGAGGGCAGGGCAACACACGGCCTGCTCCGGCGGAGAGCCAGACCTCCACCTCTGGAAACCAGTCTTGGTAACAGAGTGGGGGCCGGTGTCATGAGCAATGCATGTCACACTCCCGGCTTAGATATTAGCTGCCCGGAATCATATCCGGAGAGTAACATTGATTGTATGAACTCAAAGCTGACGACCCTTCACCTCAAGCAGAAATGTGACTTTACAACCAGTCTGATATGATGGACCCCTCTCCCGAAGCACTGCTGGGCGATTGAAAGTTCCAAAGTCGACATCGCCTGACTGAAGCACTGTGGTGACTAGGCACGTCACCTCGCGCAGAACCTCTGCTTACAAAAGGGTCCTCACAGGAGCGCCTAGTGTGTCGCATGGCTCTCTCGTAGCTGGGCAGAAGGTGCTGCTCCACAGGCTGGCTTTGCACGTAGAAACTGGATCCTGAGGGCTAAAGCATTCTTTGCCCCTTTGGAAGCAGGAGGCTTGGGGCGAGAAAACTGAACGAAAGGCACGGGGTGGCGCCCATGTTGGACACCCTGCAGGAATTGCCCGGGAGGACGAGTGAGTTTTCTCGAAAGAAACAGTGCGCCTGCCGTTCCTTGCCAGGAGCTCGTGCAGCAGACTGCTTCAGCTAAGGCGAATGTCGACTGAGCGGCACACTCAAAGTAAGGGGCAGTGTTTCCATCAGCAAAGTTGGTGGTCACAAGTAGACCCGAGGCTTTCACCACTGAAGTGCTGTAATGCTGGTGTGCCTTTCACATATCTGAGGACGCTCACGTCTGCACCAGTTTCCGAGGAAAATCACTGTGTACCCAAAGTGTCATCTGTGCCTTCTGAGCAACCTCATGCCTCATGACGGTCTTTGGGCTCTACTGTTGGTATGCAGAAGGCCAGGCAGCAATGTGTTTCCTCCATCGGGGAGCCAGATAGCCACAGCATGGAAGAATCCTCAGGACGAGTTTTCTCCCTGGTCTTCTGGGCAATGCAAGGGGACCCCAGTTTGTAAACCTGAGCTGCACTGGAACAAACACCGCCATGGCAAGTGTTCTCAGAATTCATAGCTGACGTCTTCCCCTCGCATGCATCACGTCGACTTCAGATCCAGCTGGAGACATGTGCTCTCAGCCTTTGAAGACTGTCAGGCCTTTGCAAGATCCACGGTGATGTAGGTGAAACTAGATCATTCACTGGCTCACACCATTCACCTCAGGAGGACTCCTGCTTGCCAAGGTGTTTTCATGGAAGGGCACATGTGTGTGGCATGTCTCTTTCACCTGCTTGTGGACTTCAGGTACGTGAGCTAGGTGTCAACCGTGAAAGTGGAGAGGGACGGGAACAGCACAATTTGCCCCAGTGACAAAGCAGAGAGATGTGTCCTCAGAGCTGCCTGAGAAACAGTCCTGTTGCCGGTCTTCTATTCACCCCAGGATTACCCTGAGAGGTAACCTGAGGCCGAGTGAATTTTCTTGGAAGAACCGGAGTGCGTGCCGTTCCTTGCTAGGTTCTCATCCCAAAGCCTTCTTGGCTAGTCATAAGGAAACTTGCCCGCGTGTTGCAAGGAAAGTCCGTGTTTTGGATGATCAGTGCTTCATGAAAAGCACTGTGGTCGCCAACTTTCTCAACCCTGCAGGAATGCCCGGGGAGGAACGGAGACTTTGCCCAAAGAAACAGAGTGCTTGCAATGCCTTGCTAGGAGCACATCCAGCACAGGACTTTATCTATGGCGAATGTCAGCCGAGCGCCAGAGTCAAAGTAAGGTGCAGTGTTTCCACCAGCAGAGTCGCAGTCAGCAGTTTCAAAGAGGCCTTCCCCACTAAAGTGCTGTAAATGCGGGTGTGCCTTTCAAAGTCTGAGGATGCGAGCGTCTGCACCGTATTCCAAGGAAGGTCCCTGTGTACCAAAAGTGGCATCTGTGCCTGCTGAGCACCATCCAGCCACATGGGTCTTTGGACTCTACTGTTTTGTATGCAGGAGGCTGGGCAACAACGTTTTTCCTCCATGGGAGAGCTAGATTTGGAGAGCTTAGAGGAAGCCTGAAGAACAGGTTGATACCGGGGCTTCTGGGCAATGCAAGGGGGCCTCATTTTGTAACCCTGAGCTGCTTTTGGAAAACCACCGTGCTTACACGGTGAGTTCTCGGACTTCATACCTGACCTCTTGCTCCCTGAAGCAGCACCAGGACTTTACCTCTAGAGGGAGAAATAGGCAGTCGTCCTCTGAAGGTGGCTAGGCCTTCGGGAGATGTACCATGACCTAGGCGAAACGAAGGCGTTCACTGGCTCGCGCAATTTACTTCAGGAGGAACACTGGCTTTCCAAAGCGCTTTCAGCGAAGAAGTACAGTATGTGACACGGGCCTCCTTTGGTTCCCGGAACGTCAACTACATGAGCTGTGTGGCAACCGTGAAAAGGAGGCCGGACGAGAAAAGCGAAATCTGTCCCGTTGGCAACCCGGAGAGCTGGGTGCTCAGAGCTGCCTGAAAAAGGGTCCTGTTGCCCGTCTTGTACTCACCGTAGGAGTCCCCGGGGAGGCAAAGTGAGGAAGAGTGAGTTTTCTCGCAAGAACGAGGGGGTGTGGGCAGTTCCTCGCTAGGAGCTCATCCCAAAGCCTTCTTGGCTAGTGGTTCGGAAACCTGCCTGCATGCTGCCAAAGGAAAGTCCTCGAGAGCCGTGAAAAGTGTTGGGAGTGCAGCTCTGTCTGAGAAGCCTTAGTGAAGGTACTGCTTTAACACTGGTAGGCCTCTCAGGACTGCAGGGTCTCTCGCGCCTGGACCCAGGTCATGGAAGAACACGGTGTACCCAAAGTGTCAACTGCGGCTTCTGAGTGAGCTCCAGCCACATGGGTCGTTGGCCTCCACTCTGTGCATGCAGAGGGCAGGGCAACACACGGCCTGCTCCGGCGGAGAGCCAGACCTCCACCTCTGGAAACCAGTCTTGGTAACAGAGTGGGGGCCGGTGTCATGAGCAATGCATGTCACACTCCCGGCTTAGATATTAGCTGCCCGGAATCATATCCGGAGAGTAACATTGATTGTATGAACTCAAAGCTGACGACCCTTCACCTCAAGCAGAAATGTGACTTTACAACCAGTCTGATATGATGGACCCCTCTCCCGAAGCACTGCTGGGCGATTGAAAGTTCCAAAGTCGACATCGCCTGACTGAAGCACTGTGGTGACTAGGCACGTCACCTCGCGCAGAACCTCTGCTTACAAAAGGGTCCTCACAGGAGCGCCTAGTGTGTCGCATGGCTCTCTCGTAGCTGGGCAGAAGGTGCTGCTCCACAGGCTGGCTTTGCACGTAGAAACTGGATCCTGAGGGCTAAAGCATTCTTTGCCCCTTTGGAAGCAGGAGGCTTGGGGCGAGAAAACTGAACGAAAGGCACGGGGTGGCGCCCATGTTGGACACCCTGCAGGAATTGCCCGGGAGGACGAGTGAGTTTTCTCGAAAGAAACAGTGCGCCTGCCGTTCCTTGCCAGGAGCTCGTGCAGCAGACTGCTTCAGCTAAGGCGAATGTCGACTGAGCGGCACACTCAAAGTAAGGGGCAGTGTTTCCATCAGCAAAGTTGGTGGTCACAAGTAGACCCGAGGCTTTCACCACTGAAGTGCTGTAATGCTGGTGTGCCTTTCACATATCTGAGGACGCTCACGTCTGCACCAGTTTCCGAGGAAAATCACTGTGTACCCAAAGTGTCATCTGTGCCTTCTGAGCAACCTCATGCCTCATGACGGTCTTTGGGCTCTACTGTTGGTATGCAGAAGGCCAGGCAGCAATGTGTTTCCTCCATCGGGGAGCCAGATAGCCACAGCATGGAAGAATCCTCAGGACGAGTTTTCTCCCTGGTCTTCTGGGCAATGCAAGGGGACCCCAGTTTGTAAACCTGAGCTGCACTGGAACAAACACCGCCATGGCAAGTGTTCTCAGAATTCATAGCTGACGTCTTCCCCTCGCATGCATCACGTCGACTTCAGATCCAGCTGGAGACATGTGCTCTCAGCCTTTGAAGACTGTCAGGCCTTTGCAAGATCCACGGTGATGTAGGTGAAACTAGATCATTCACTGGCTCACACCATTCACCTCAGGAGGACTCCTGCTTGCCAAGGTGTTTTCATGGAAGGGCACATGTGTGTGGCATGTCTCTTTCACCTGCTTGTGGACTTCAGGTACGTGAGCTAGGTGTCAACCGTGAAAGTGGAGAGGGACGGGAACAGCACAATTTGCCCCAGTGACAAAGCAGAGAGATGTGTCCTCAGAGCTGCCTGAGAAACAGTCCTGTTGCCGGTCTTCTATTCACCCCAGGATTACCCTGAGAGGTAACCTGAGGCCGAGTGAATTTTCTTGGAAGAACCGGAGTGCGTGCCGTTCCTTGCTAGGTTCTCATCCCAAAGCCTTCTTGGCTAGTCATAAGGAAACTTGCCCGCGTGTTGCAAGGAAAGTCCGTGTTTTGGATGATCAGTGCTTCATGAAAAGCACTGTGGTCGCCAACTTTCTCAACCCTGCAGGAATGCCCGGGGAGGAACGGAGACTTTGCCCAAAGAAACAGAGTGCTTGCAATGCCTTGCTAGGAGCACATCCAGCACAGGACTTTATCTATGGCGAATGTCAGCCGAGCGCCAGAGTCAAAGTAAGGTGCAGTGTTTCCACCAGCAGAGTCGCAGTCAGCAGTTTCAAAGAGGCCTTCCCCACTAAAGTGCTGTAAATGCGGGTGTGCCTTTCAAAGTCTGAGGATGCGAGCGTCTGCACCGTATTCCAAGGAAGGTCCCTGTGTACCAAAAGTGGCATCTGTGCCTGCTGAGCACCATCCAGCCACATGGGTCTTTGGACTCTACTGTTTTGTATGCAGGAGGCTGGGCAACAACGTTTTTCCTCCATGGGAGAGCTAGATTTGGAGAGCTTAGAGGAAGCCTGAAGAACACGTTGATACCGGGGCTTCTGGGCAATGCAAGGGGGCCTCATTTTGTAACCCTGAGCTGCTTTTGGAAAACCACCGTGCTTACACGGTGAGTTCTCGGACTTCATACCTGACCTCTTGCTCCCTGAAGCAGCACCTGGACTTTACCTCTAGAGGGAGAAATAGGCAGTCGTCCTCTGAAGGTGGCTAGGCCTTCGGGAGATGTACCATGACCTAGGCGAAACGAAGGCGTTCACTGGCTCGCGCAATTTACTTCAGGAGGAACACTGGCTTTCCAAAGCGCTTTCAGCGAAGAAGTACAGTATGTGACACGGGCCTCCTTTGGTTCCCGGAACGTCAACTACATGAGCTGTGTGGCAACCGTGAAAAGGAGGCCGGACGAGAAAAGCGAAATCTGTCCCGTTGGCAACCCGGAGAGCTGGGTGCTCAGAGCTGCCTGAAAAAGGGTCCTGTTGCCCGTCTTGTACTCACCGTAGGAGTTCCCGGGGAGGCAAAGTGAGGAAGAGTGAGTTTTCTCGCAAGAACGAGGGGGTGTGGGCAGTTCCTCGCTAGGAGCTCATCCCAAAGCCTTCTTGGCTAGTGGTTCGGAAACCTGCCCGCATGCTGCCAAAGGAAAGTCCTCGAGAGCCGTGAAAAGTGTTGGGAGTGCAGCTCTGTCTGAGAAGCCTTAGTGAAGGTACTGCTTTAACACTGGTAGGCCTCTCAGGACTGCAGGGTCTCTCGCGCCTGGACCCAGGTCATGGAAGAACACGGTGTACCCAAAGTGTCAACTGCGGCTTCTGAGTGAGCTCCAGCCACATGGGTCGTTGGCCTCCACTCTGTGCATGCAGAGGGCAGGGCAACACACGGCCTGCTCCGGCGGAGAGCCAGACCTCCACCTCTGGAAACCAGTCTTGGTAACAGAGTGGGGGCCGGTGTCATGAGCAATGCATGTCACACTCCCGGCTTAGATATTAGCTGCCCGGAATCATATCCGGAGAGTAACATTGATTGTATGAACTCAAAGCTGACGACCCTTCACCTCAAGCAGAAATGTGACTTTACAACCAGTCTGATATGATGGACCCCTCTCCCGAAGCACTGCTGGGCGATTGAAAGTTCCAAAGTCGACATCGCCTGACTGAAGCACTGTGGTGACTAGGCACGTCACCTCGCGCAGAACCTCTGCTTACAAAAGGGTCCTCACAGGAGCGCCTAGTGTGTCGCATGGCTCTCTCGTAGCTGGGCAGAAGGTGCTGCTCCACAGGCTGGCTTTGCACGTAGAAACTGGATCCTGAGGGCTAAAGCATTCTTTGCCCCTTTGGAAGCAGGAGGCTTGGGGCGAGAAAACTGAACGAAAGGCACGGGGTGGCGCCCATGTTGGACACCCTGCAGGAATTGCCCGGGAGGACGAGTGAGTTTTCTCGAAAGAAACAGTGCGCCTGCCGTTCCTTGCCAGGAGCTCGTGCAGCAGACTGCTTCAGCTAAGGCGAATGTCGACTGAGCGGCACACTCAAAGTAAGGGGCAGTGTTTCCATCAGCAAAGTTGGTGGTCACAAGTAGACCCGAGGCTTTCACCACTGAAGTGCTGTAATGCTGGTGTGCCTTTCACATATCTGAGGACGCTCACGTCTGCACCAGTTTCCGAGGAAAATCACTGTGTACCCAAAGTGTCATCTGTGCCTTCTGAGCAACCTCATGCCTCATGACGGTCTTTGGGCTCTACTGTTGGTATGCAGAAGGCCAGGCAGCAATGTGTTTCCTCCATCGGGGAGCCAGATAGCCACAGCATGGAAGAATCCTCAGGACGAGTTTTCTCCCTGGTCTTCTGGGCAATGCAAGGGGACCCCAGTTTGTAAACCTGAGCTGCACTGGAACAAACACCGCCATGGCAAGTGTTCTCAGAATTCATAGCTGACGTCTTCCCCTCGCATGCATCACGTCGACTTCAGATCCAGCTGGAGACATGTGCTCTCAGCCTTTGAAGACTGTCAGGCCTTTGCAAGATCCACGGTGATGTAGGTGAAACTAGATCATTCACTGGCTCACACCATTCACCTCAGGAGGACTCCTGCTTGCCAAGGTGTTTTCATGGAAGGGCACATGTGTGTGGCATGTCTCTTTCACCTGCTTGTGGACTTCAGGTACGTGAGCTAGGTGTCAACCGTGAAAGTGGAGAGGGACGGGAACAGCACAATTTGCCCCAGTGACAAAGCAGAGAGATGTGTCCTCAGAGCTGCCTGAGAAACAGTCCTGTTGCCGGTCTTCTATTCACCCCAGGATTACCCTGAGAGGTAACCTGAGGCCGAGTGAATTTTCTTGGAAGAACCGGAGTGCGTGCCGTTCCTTGCTAGGTTCTCATCCCAAAGCCTTCTTGGCTAGTCATAAGGAAACTTGCCCGCGTGTTGCAAGGAAAGTCCGTGTTTTGGATGATCAGTGCTTCATGAAAAGCACTGTGGTCGCCAACTTTCTCAACCCTGCAGGAATGCCCGGGGAGGAACGGAGACTTTGCCCAAAGAAACAGAGTGCTTGCAATGCCTTGCTAGGAGCACATCCAGCACAGGACTTTATCTATGGCGAATGTCAGCCGAGCGCCAGAGTCAAAGTAAGGTGCAGTGTTTCCACCAGCAGAGTCGCAGTCAGCAGTTTCAAAGAGGCCTTCCCCACTAAAGTGCTGTAAATGCGGGTGTGCCTTTCAAAGTCTGAGGATGCGAGCGTCTGCACCGTATTCCAAGGAAGGTCCCTGTGTACCAAAAGTGGCATCTGTGCCTGCTGAGCACCATCCAGCCACATGGGTCTTTGGACTCTACTGTTTTGTATGCAGGAGGCTGGGCAACAACGTTTTTCCTCCATGGGAGAGCTAGATTTGGAGAGCTTAGAGGAAGCCTGAAGAACAGGTTGATACCGGGGCTTCTGGGCAATGCAAGGGGGCCTCATTTTGTAACCCTGAGCTGCTTTTGGAAAACCACCGTGCTTACACGGTGAGTTCTCGGACTTCATACCTGACCTCTTGCTCCCTGAAGCAGCACCAGGACTTTACCTCTAGAGGGAGAAATAGGCAGTCGTCCTCTGAAGGTGGCTAGGCCTTCGGGAGATGTACCATGACCTAGGCGAAACGAAGGCGTTCACTGGCTCGCGCAATTTACTTCAGGAGGAACACTGGCTTTCCAAAGCGCTTTCAGCGAAGAAGTACAGTATGTGACACGGGCCTCCTTTGGTTCCCGGAACGTCAACTACATGAGCTGTGTGGCAACCGTGAAAAGGAGGCCGGACGAGAAAAGCGAAATCTGTCCCGTTGGCAACCCGGAGAGCTGGGTGCTCAGAGCTGCCTGAAAAAGGGTCCTGTTGCCCGTCTTGTACTCACCGTAGGAGTCCCCGGGGAGGCAAAGTGAGGAAGAGTGAGTTTTCTCGCAAGAACGAGGGGGTGTGGGCAGTTCCTCGCTAGGAGCTCATCCCAAAGCCTTCTTGGCTAGTGGTTCGGAAACCTGCCCGCATGCTGCCAAAGGAAAGTCCTCGAGAGCCGTGAAAAGTGTTGGGAGTGCAGCTCTGTCTGAGAAGCCTTAGTGAAGGTACTGCTTTAACACTGGTAGGCCTCTCAGGACTGCAGGGTCTCTCGCGCCTGGACCCAGGTCATGGAAGAACACGGTGTACCCAAAGTGTCAACTGCGGCTTCTGAGTGAGCTCCAGCCACATGGGTCGTTGGCCTCCACTCTGTGCATGCAGAGGGCAGGGCAACACACGGCCTGCTCCGGCGGAGAGCCAGACCTCCACCTCTGGAAACCAGTCTTGGTAACAGAGTGGGGGCCGGTGTCATGAGCAATGCATGTCACACTCCCGGCTTAGATATTAGCTGCCCGGAATCATATCCGGAGAGTAACATTGATTGTATGAACTCAAAGCTGACGACCCTTCACCTCAAGCAGAAATGTGACTTTACAACCAGTCTGATATGATGGACCCCTCTCCCGAAGCACTGCTGGGCGATTGAAAGTTCCAAAGTCGACATCGCCTGACTGAAGCACTGTGGTGACTAGGCACGTCACCTCGCGCAGAACCTCTGCTTACAAAAGGGTCCTCACAGGAGCGCCTAGTGTGTCGCATGGCTCTCTCGTAGCTGGGCAGAAGGTGCTGCTCCACAGGCTGGCTTTGCACGTAGAAACTGGATCCTGAGGGCTAAAGCATTCTTTGCCCCTTTGGAAGCAGGAGGCTTGGGGCGAGAAAACTGAACGAAAGGCACGGGGTGGCGCCCATGTTGGACACCCTGCAGGAATTGCCCGGGAGGACGAGTGAGTTTTCTCGAAAGAAACAGTGCGCCTGCCGTTCCTTGCCAGGAGCTCGTGCAGCAGACTGCTTCAGCTAAGGCGAATGTCGACTGAGCGGCACACTCAAAGTAAGGGGCAGTGTTTCCATCAGCAAAGTTGGTGGTCACAAGTAGACCCGAGGCTTTCACCACTGAAGTGCTGTAATGCTGGTGTGCCTTTCACATATCTGAGGACGCTCACGTCTGCACCAGTTTCCGAGGAAAATCACTGTGTACCCAAAGTGTCATCTGTGCCTTCTGAGCAACCTCATGCCTCATGACGGTCTTTGGGCTCTACTGTTGGTATGCAGAAGGCCAGGCAGCAATGTGTTTCCTCCATCGGGGAGCCAGATAGCCACAGCATGGAAGAATCCTCAGGACGAGTTTTCTCCCTGGTCTTCTGGGCAATGCAAGGGGACCCCAGTTTGTAAACCTGAGCTGCACTGGAACAAACACCGCCATGGCAAGTGTTCTCAGAATTCATAGCTGACGTCTTCCCCTCGCATGCATCACGTCGACTTCAGATCCAGCTGGAGACATGTGCTCTCAGCCTTTGAAGACTGTCAGGCCTTTGCAAGATCCACGGTGATGTAGGTGAAACTAGATCATTCACTGGCTCACACCATTCACCTCAGGAGGACTCCTGCTTGCCAAGGTGTTTTCATGGAAGGGCACATGTGTGTGGCATGTCTCTTTCACCTGCTTGTGGACTTCAGGTACGTGAGCTAGGTGTCAACCGTGAAAGTGGAGAGGGACGGGAACAGCACAATTTGCCCCAGTGACAAAGCAGAGAGATGTGTCCTCAGAGCTGCCTGAGAAACAGTCCTGTTGCCGGTCTTCTATTCACCCCAGGATTACCCTGAGAGGTAACCTGAGGCCGAGTGAATTTTCTTGGAAGAACCGGAGTGCGTGCCGTTCCTTGCTAGGTTCTCATCCCAAAGCCTTCTTGGCTAGTCATAAGGAAACTTGCCCGCGTGTTGCAAGGAAAGTCCGTGTTTTGGATGATCAGTGCTTCATGAAAAGCACTGTGGTCGCCAACTTTCTCAACCCTGCAGGAATGCCCGGGGAGGAACGGAGACTTTGCCCAAAGAAACAGAGTGCTTGCAATGCCTTGCTAGGAGCACATCCAGCACAGGACTTTATCTATGGCGAATGTCAGCCGAGCGCCAGAGTCAAAGTAAGGTGCAGTGTTTCCACCAGCAGAGTCGCAGTCAGCAGTTTCAAAGAGGCCTTCCCCACTAAAGTGCTGTAAATGCGGGTGTGCCTTTCAAAGTCTGAGGATGCGAGCGTCTGCACCGTATTCCAAGGAAGGTCCCTGTGTACCAAAAGTGGCATCTGTGCCTGCTGAGCACCATCCAGCCACATGGGTCTTTGGACTCTACTGTTTTGTATGCAGGAGGCTGGGCAACAACGTTTTTCCTCCATGGGAGAGCTAGATTTGGAGAGCTTAGAGGAAGCCTGAAGAACAGGTTGATACCGGGGCTTCTGGGCAATGCAAGGGGGCCTCATTTTGTAACCCTGAGCTGCTTTTGGAAAACCACCGTGCTTACACGGTGAGTTCTCGGACTTCATACCTGACCTCTTGCTCCCTGAAGCAGCACCAGGACTTTACCTCTAGAGGGAGAAATAGGCAGTCGTCCTCTGAAGGTGGCTAGGCCTTCGGGAGATGTACCATGACCTAGGCGAAACGAAGGCGTTCACTGGCTCGCGCAATTTACTTCAGGAGGAACACTGGCTTTCCAAAGCGCTTTCAGCGAAGAAGTACAGTATGTGACACGGGCCTCCTTTGGTTCCCGGAACGTCAACTACATGAGCTGTGTGGCAACCGTGAAAAGGAGGCCGGACGAGAAAAGCGAAATCTGTCCCGTTGGCAACCCGGAGAGCTGGGTGCTCAGAGCTGCCTGAAAAAGGGTCCTGTTGCCCGTCTTGTACTCACCGTAGGAGTCCCCGGGGAGGCAAAGTGAGGAAGAGTGAGTTTTCTCGCAAGAACGAGGGGGTGTGGGCAGTTCCTCGCTAGGAGCTCATCCCAAAGCCTTCTTGGCTAGTGGTTCGGAAACCTGCCCGCATGCTGCCAAAGGAAAGTCCTCGAGAGCCGTGAAAAGTGTTGGGAGTGCAGCTCTGTCTGAGAAGCCTTAGTGAAGGTACTGCTTTAACACTGGTAGGCCTCTCAGGACTGCAGGGTCTCTCGCGCCTGGACCCAGGTCATGGAAGAACACGGTGTACCCAAAGTGTCAACTGCGGCTTCTGAGTGAGCTCCAGCCACATGGGTCGTTGGCCTCCACTCTGTGCATGCAGAGGGCAGGGCAACACACGGCCTGCTCCGGCGGAGAGCCAGACCTCCACCTCTGGAAACCAGTCTTGGTAACAGAGTGGGGGCCGGTGTCATGAGCAATGCATGTCACACTCCCGGCTTAGATATTAGCTGCCCGGAATCATATCCGGAGAGTAACATTGATTGTATGAACTCAAAGCTGACGACCCTTCACCTCAAGCAGAAATGTGACTTTACAACCAGTCTGATATGATGGACCCCTCTCCCGAAGCACTGCTGGGCGATTGAAAGTTCCAAAGTCGACATCGCCTGACTGAAGCACTGTGGTGACTAGGCACGTCACCTCGCGCAGAACCTCTGCTTACAAAAGGGTCCTCACAGGAGCGCCTAGTGTGTCGCATGGCTCTCTCGTAGCTGGGCAGAAGGTGCTGCTCCACAGGCTGGCTTTGCACGTAGAAACTGGATCCTGAGGGCTAAAGCATTCTTTGCCCCTTTGGAAGCAGGAGGCTTGGGGCGAGAAAACTGAACGAAAGGCACGGGGTGGCGCCCATGTTGGACACCCTGCAGGAATTGCCCGGGAGGACGAGTGAGTTTTCTCGAAAGAAACAGTGCGCCTGCCGTTCCTTGCCAGGAGCTCGTGCAGCAGACTGCTTCAGCTAAGGCGAATGTCGACTGAGCGGCACACTCAAAGTAAGGGGCAGTGTTTCCATCAGCAAAGTTGGTGGTCACAAGTAGACCCGAGGCTTTCACCACTGAAGTGCTGTAATGCTGGTGTGCCTTTCACATATCTGAGGACGCTCACGTCTGCACCAGTTTCCGAGGAAAATCACTGTGTACCCAAAGTGTCATCTGTGCCTTCTGAGCAACCTCATGCCTCATGACGGTCTTTGGGCTCTACTGTTGGTATGCAGAAGGCCAGGCAGCAATGTGTTTCCTCCATCGGGGAGCCAGATAGCCACAGCATGGAAGAATCCTCAGGACGAGTTTTCTCCCTGGTCTTCTGGGCAATGCAAGGGGACCCCAGTTTGTAAACCTGAGCTGCACTGGAACAAACACCGCCATGGCAAGTGTTCTCAGAATTCATAGCTGACGTCTTCCCCTCGCATGCATCACGTCGACTTCAGATCCAGCTGGAGACATGTGCTCTCAGCCTTTGAAGACTGTCAGGCCTTTGCAAGATCCACGGTGATGTAGGTGAAACTAGATCATTCACTGGCTCACACCATTCACCTCAGGAGGACTCCTGCTTGCCAAGGTGTTTTCATGGAAGGGCACATGTGTGTGGCATGTCTCTTTCACCTGCTTGTGGACTTCAGGTACGTGAGCTAGGTGTCAACCGTGAAAGTGGAGAGGGACGGGAACAGCACAATTTGCCCCAGTGACAAAGCAGAGAGATGTGTCCTCAGAGCTGCCTGAGAAACAGTCCTGTTGCCGGTCTTCTATTCACCCCAGGATTACCCTGAGAGGTAACCTGAGGCCGAGTGAATTTTCTTGGAAGAACCGGAGTGCGTGCCGTTCCTTGCTAGGTTCTCATCCCAAAGCCTTCTTGGCTAGTCATAAGGAAACTTGCCCGCGTGTTGCAAGGAAAGTCCGTGTTTTGGATGATCAGTGCTTCATGAAAAGCACTGTGGTCGCCAACTTTCTCAACCCTGCAGGAATGCCCGGGGAGGAACGGAGACTTTGCCCAAAGAAACAGAGTGCTTGCAATGCCTTGCTAGGAGCACATCCAGCACAGGACTTTATCTATGGCGAATGTCAGCCGAGCGCCAGAGTCAAAGTAAGGTGCAGTGTTTCCACCAGCAGAGTCGCAGTCAGCAGTTTCAAAGAGGCCTTCCCCACTAAAGTGCTGTAAATGCGGGTGTGCCTTTCAAAGTCTGAGGATGCGAGCGTCTGCACCGTATTCCAAGGAAGGTCCCTGTGTACCAAAAGTGGCATCTGTGCCTGCTGAGCACCATCCAGCCACATGGGTCTTTGGACTCTACTGTTTTGTATGCAGGAGGCTGGGCAACAACGTTTTTCCTCCATGGGAGAGCTAGATTTGGAGAGCTTAGAGGAAGCCTGAAGAACAGGTTGATACCGGGGCTTCTGGGCAATGCAAGGGGGCCTCATTTTGTAACCCTGAGCTGCTTTTGGAAAACCACCGTGCTTACACGGTGAGTTCTCGGACTTCATACCTGACCTCTTGCTCCCTGAAGCAGCACCAGGACTTTACCTCTAGAGGGAGAAATAGGCAGTCGTCCTCTGAAGGTGGCTAGGCCTTCGGGAGATGTACCATGACCTAGGCGAAACGAAGGCGTTCACTGGCTCGCGCAATTTACTTCAGGAGGAACACTGGCTTTCCAAAGCGCTTTCAGCGAAGAAGTACAGTATGTGACACGGGCCTCCTTTGGTTCCCGGAACGTCAACTACATGAGCTGTGTGGCAACCGTGAAAAGGAGGCCGGACGAGAAAAGCGAAATCTGTCCCGTTGGCAACCCGGAGAGCTGGGTGCTCAGAGCTGCCTGAAAAAGGGTCCTGTTGCCCGTCTTGTACTCACCGTAGGAGTCCCCGGGGAGGCAAAGTGAGGAAGAGTGAGTTTTCTCGCAAGAACGAGGGGGTGTGGGCAGTTCCTCGCTAGGAGCTCATCCCAAAGCCTTCTTGGCTAGTGGTTCGGAAACCTGCCCGCATGCTGCCAAAGGAAAGTCCTCGAGAGCCGTGAAAAGTGTTGGGAGTGCAGCTCTGTCTGAGAAGCCTTAGTGAAGGTACTGCTTTAACACTGGTAGGCCTCTCAGGACTGCAGGGTCTCTCGCGCCTGGACCCAGGTCATGGAAGAACACGGTGTACCCAAAGTGTCAACTGCGGCTTCTGAGTGAGCTCCAGCCACATGGGTCGTTGGCCTCCACTCTGTGCATGCAGAGGGCAGGGCAACACACGGCCTGCTCCGGCGGAGAGCCAGACCTCCACCTCTGGAAACCAGTCTTGGTAACAGAGTGGGGGCCGGTGTCATGAGCAATGCATGTCACACTCCCGGCTTAGATATTAGCTGCCCGGAATCATATCCGGAGAGTAACATTGATTGTATGAACTCAAAGCTGACGACCCTTCACCTCAAGCAGAAATGTGACTTTACAACCAGTCTGATATGATGGACCCCTCTCCCGAAGCACTGCTGGGCGATTGAAAGTTCCAAAGTCGACATCGCCTGACTGAAGCACTGTGGTGACTAGGCACGTCACCTCGCGCAGAACCTCTGCTTACAAAAGGGTCCTCACAGGAGCGCCTAGTGTGTCGCATGGCTCTCTCGTAGCTGGGCAGAAGGTGCTGCTCCACAGGCTGGCTTTGCACGTAGAAACTGGATCCTGAGGGCTAAAGCATTCTTTGCCCCTTTGGAAGCAGGAGGCTTGGGGCGAGAAAACTGAACGAAAGGCACGGGGTGGCGCCCATGTTGGACACCCTGCAGGAATTGCCCGGGAGGACGAGTGAGTTTTCTCGAAAGAAACAGTGCGCCTGCCGTTCCTTGCCAGGAGCTCGTGCAGCAGACTGCTTCAGCTAAGGCGAATGTCGACTGAGCGGCACACTCAAAGTAAGGGGCAGTGTTTCCATCAGCAAAGTTGGTGGTCACAAGTAGACCCGAGGCTTTCACCACTGAAGTGCTGTAATGCTGGTGTGCCTTTCACATATCTGAGGACGCTCACGTCTGCACCAGTTTCCGAGGAAAATCACTGTGTACCCAAAGTGTCATCTGTGCCTTCTGAGCAACCTCATGCCTCATGACGGTCTTTGGGCTCTACTGTTGGTATGCAGAAGGCCAGGCAGCAATGTGTTTCCTCCATCGGGGAGCCAGATAGCCACAGCATGGAAGAATCCTCAGGACGAGTTTTCTCCCTGGTCTTCTGGGCAATGCAAGGGGACCCCAGTTTGTAAACCTGAGCTGCACTGGAACAAACACCGCCATGGCAAGTGTTCTCAGAATTCATAGCTGACGTCTTCCCCTCGCATGCATCACGTCGACTTCAGATCCAGCTGGAGACATGTGCTCTCAGCCTTTGAAGACTGTCAGGCCTTTGCAAGATCCACGGTGATGTAGGTGAAACTAGATCATTCACTGGCTCACACCATTCACCTCAGGAGGACTCCTGCTTGCCAAGGTGTTTTCATGGAAGGGCACATGTGTGTGGCATGTCTCTTTCACCTGCTTGTGGACTTCAGGTACGTGAGCTAGGTGTCAACCGTGAAAGTGGAGAGGGACGGGAACAGCACAATTTGCCCCAGTGACAAAGCAGAGAGATGTGTCCTCAGAGCTGCCTGAGAAACAGTCCTGTTGCCGGTCTTCTATTCACCCCAGGATTACCCTGAGAGGTAACCTGAGGCCGAGTGAATTTTCTTGGAAGAACCGGAGTGCGTGCCGTTCCTTGCTAGGTTCTCATCCCAAAGCCTTCTTGGCTAGTCATAAGGAAACTTGCCCGCGTGTTGCAAGGAAAGTCCGTGTTTTGGATGATCAGTGCTTCATGAAAAGCACTGTGGTCGCCAACTTTCTCAACCCTGCAGGAATGCCCGGGGAGGAACGGAGACTTTGCCCAAAGAAACAGAGTGCTTGCAATGCCTTGCTAGGAGCACATCCAGCACAGGACTTTATCTATGGCGAATGTCAGCCGAGCGCCAGAGTCAAAGTAAGGTGCAGTGTTTCCACCAGCAGAGTCGCAGTCAGCAGTTTCAAAGAGGCCTTCCCCACTAAAGTGCTGTAAATGCGGGTGTGCCTTTCAAAGTCTGAGGATGCGAGCGTCTGCACCGTATTCCAAGGAAGGTCCCTGTGTACCAAAAGTGGCATCTGTGCCTGCTGAGCACCATCCAGCCACATGGGTCTTTGGACTCTACTGTTTTGTATGCAGGAGGCTGGGCAACAACGTTTTTCCTCCATGGGAGAGCTAGATTTGGAGAGCTTAGAGGAAGCCTGAAGAACAGGTTGATACCGGGGCTTCTGGGCAATGCAAGGGGGCCTCATTTTGTAACCCTGAGCTGCTTTTGGAAAACCACCGTGCTTACACGGTGAGTTCTCGGACTTCATACCTGACCTCTTGCTCCCTGAAGCAGCACCAGGACTTTACCTCTAGAGGGAGAAATAGGCAGTCGTCCTCTGAAGGTGGCTAGGCCTTCGGGAGATGTACCATGACCTAGGCGAAACGAAGGCGTTCACTGGCTCGCGCAATTTACTTCAGGAGGAACACTGGCTTTCCAAAGCGCTTTCAGCGAAGAAGTACAGTATGTGACACGGGCCTCCTTTGGTTCCCGGAACGTCAACTACATGAGCTGTGTGGCAACCGTGAAAAGGAGGCCGGACGAGAAAAGCGAAATCTGTCCCGTTGGCAACCCGGAGAGCTGGGTGCTCAGAGCTGCCTGAAAAAGGGTCCTGTTGCCCGTCTTGTACTCACCGTAGGAGTCCCCGGGGAGGCAAAGTGAGGAAGAGTGAGTTTTCTCGCAAGAACGAGGGGGTGTGGGCAGTTCCTCGCTAGGAGCTCATCCCAAAGCCTTCTTGGCTAGTGGTTCGGAAACCTGCCCGCATGCTGCCAAAGGAAAGTCCTCGAGAGCCGTGAAAAGTGTTGGGAGTGCAGCTCTGTCTGAGAAGCCTTAGTGAAGGTACTGCTTTAACACTGGTAGGCCTCTCAGGACTGCAGGGTCTCTCGCGCCTGGACCCAGGTCATGGAAGAACACGGTGTACCCAAAGTGTCAACTGCGGCTTCTGAGTGAGCTCCAGCCACATGGGTCGTTGGCCTCCACTCTGTGCATGCAGAGGGCAGGGCAACACACGGCCTGCTCCGGCGGAGAGCCAGACCTCCACCTCTGGAAACCAGTCTTGGTAACAGAGTGGGGGCCGGTGTCATGAGCAATGCATGTCACACTCCCGGCTTAGATATTAGCTGCCCGGAATCATATCCGGAGAGTAACATTGATTGTATGAACTCAAAGCTGACGACCCTTCACCTCAAGCAGAAATGTGACTTTACAACCAGTCTGATATGATGGACCCCTCTCCCGAAGCACTGCTGGGCGATTGAAAGTTCCAAAGTCGACATCGCCTGACTGAAGCACTGTGGTGACTAGGCACGTCACCTCGCGCAGAACCTCTGCTTACAAAAGGGTCCTCACAGGAGCGCCTAGTGTGTCGCATGGCTCTCTCGTAGCTGGGCAGAAGGTGCTGCTCCACAGGCTGGCTTTGCACGTAGAAACTGGATCCTGAGGGCTAAAGCATTCTTTGCCCCTTTGGAAGCAGGAGGCTTGGGGCGAGAAAACTGAACGAAAGGCACGGGGTGGCGCCCATGTTGGACACCCTGCAGGAATTGCCCGGGAGGACGAGTGAGTTTTCTCGAAAGAAACAGTGCGCCTGCCGTTCCTTGCCAGGAGCTCGTGCAGCAGACTGCTTCAGCTAAGGCGAATGTCGACTGAGCGGCACACTCAAAGTAAGGGGCAGTGTTTCCATCAGCAAAGTTGGTGGTCACAAGTAGACCCGAGGCTTTCACCACTGAAGTGCTGTAATGCTGGTGTGCCTTTCACATATCTGAGGACGCTCACGTCTGCACCAGTTTCCGAGGAAAATCACTGTGTACCCAAAGTGTCATCTGTGCCTTCTGAGCAACCTCATGCCTCATGACGGTCTTTGGGCTCTACTGTTGGTATGCAGAAGGCCAGGCAGCAATGTGTTTCCTCCATCGGGGAGCCAGATAGCCACAGCATGGAAGAATCCTCAGGACGAGTTTTCTCCCTGGTCTTCTGGGCAATGCAAGGGGACCCCAGTTTGTAAACCTGAGCTGCACTGGAACAAACACCGCCATGGCAAGTGTTCTCAGAATTCATAGCTGACGTCTTCCCCTCGCATGCATCACGTCGACTTCAGATCCAGCTGGAGACATGTGCTCTCAGCCTTTGAAGACTGTCAGGCCTTTGCAAGATCCACGGTGATGTAGGTGAAACTAGATCATTCACTGGCTCACACCATTCACCTCAGGAGGACTCCTGCTTGCCAAGGTGTTTTCATGGAAGGGCACATGTGTGTGGCATGTCTCTTTCACCTGCTTGTGGACTTCAGGTACATGAGCTAGGTGTCAACCGTGAAAGTGGAGAGGGACGGGAACAGCACAATTTGCCCCAGTGACAAAGCAGAGAGATGTGTCCTCAGAGCTGCCTGAGAAACAGTCCTGTTGCCGGTCTTCTATTCACCCCAGGATTACCCTGAGAGGTAACCTGAGGCCGAGTGAATTTTCTTGGAAGAACCGGAGTGCGTGCCGTTCCTTGCTAGGTTCTCATCCCAAAGCCTTCTTGGCTAGTCATAAGGAAACTTGCCCGCGTGTTGCAAGGAAAGTCCGTGTTTTGGATGATCAGTGCTTCATGAAAAGCACTGTGGTCGCCAACTTTCTCAACCCTGCAGGAATGCCCGGGGAGGAACGGAGACTTTGCCCAAAGAAACAGAGTGCTTGCAATGCCTTGCTAGGAGCACATCCAGCACAGGACTTTATCTATGGCGAATGTCAGCCGAGCGCCAGAGTCAAAGTAAGGTGCAGTGTTTCCACCAGCAGAGTCGCAGTCAGCAGTTTCAAAGAGGCCTTCCCCACTAAAGTGCTGTAAATGCGGGTGTGCCTTTCAAAGTCTGAGGATGCGAGCGTCTGCACCGTATTCCAAGGAAGGTCCCTGTGTACCAAAAGTGGCATCTGTGCCTGCTGAGCACCATCCAGCCACATGGGTCTTTGGACTCTACTGTTTTGTATGCAGGAGGCTGGGCAACAACGTTTTTCCTCCATGGGAGAGCTAGATTTGGAGAGCTTAGAGGAAGCCTGAAGAACAGGTTGATACCGGGGCTTCTGGGCAATGCAAGGGGGCCTCATTTTGTAACCCTGAGCTGCTTTTGGAAAACCACCGTGCTTACACGGTGAGTTCTCGGACTTCATACCTGACCTCTTGCTCCCTGAAGCAGCACCAGGACTTTACCTCTAGAGGGAGAAATAGGCAGTCGTCCTCTGAAGGTGGCTAGGCCTTCGGGAGATGTACCATGACCTAGGCGAAACGAAGGCGTTCACTGGCTCGCGCAATTTACTTCAGGAGGAACACTGGCTTTCCAAAGCGCTTTCAGCGAAGAAGTACAGTATGTGACACGGGCCTCCTTTGGTTCCCGGAACGTCAACTACATGAGCTGTGTGGCAACCGTGAAAAGGAGGCCGGACGAGAAAAGCGAAATCTGTCCCGTTGGCAACCCGGAGAGCTGGGTGCTCAGAGCTGCCTGAAAAAGGGTCCTGTTGCCCGTCTTGTACTCACCGTAGGAGTCCCCGGGGAGGCAAAGTGAGGAAGAGTGAGTTTTCTCGCAAGAACGAGGGGGTGTGGGCAGTTCCTCGCTAGGAGCTCATCCCAAAGCCTTCTTGGCTAGTGGTTCGGAAACCTGTCCGCATGCTGCCAAAGGAAAGTCCTCGAGAGCCGTGAAAAGTGTTGGGAGTGCAGCTCTGTCTGAGAAGCCTTAGTGAAGGTACTGCTTTAACACTGGTAGGCCTCTCAGGACTGCAGGGTCTCTCGCGCCTGGACCCAGGTCATGGAAGAACACGGTGTACCCAAAGTGTCAACTGCGGCTTCTGAGTGAGCTCCAGCCACATGGGTCGTTGGCCTCCACTCTGTGCATGCAGAGGGCAGGGCAACACACGGCCTGCTCCGGCGGAGAGCCAGACCTCCACCTCTGGAAACCAGTCTTGGTAACAGAGTGGGGGCCGGTGTCATGAGCAATGCATGTCACACTCCCGGCTTAGATATTAGCTGCCCGGAATCATATCCGGAGAGTAACATTGATTGTATGAACTCAAAGCTGACGACCCTTCACCTCAAGCAGAAATGTGACTTTACAACCAGTCTGATATGATGGACCCCTCTCCCGAAGCACTGCTGGGCGATTGAAAGTTCCAAAGTCGACATCGCCTGACTGAAGCACTGTGGTGACTAGGCACGTCACCTCGCGCAGAACCTCTGCTTACAAAAGGGTCCTCACAGGAGCGCCTAGTGTGTCGCATGGCTCTCTCGTAGCTGGGCAGAAGGTGCTGCTCCACAGGCTGGCTTTGCACGTAGAAACTGGATCCTGAGGGCTAAAGCATTCTTTGCCCCTTTGGAAGCAGGAGGCTTGGGGCGAGAAAACTGAACGAAAGGCACGGGGTGGCGCCCATGTTGGACACCCTGCAGGAATTGCCCGGGAGGACGAGTGAGTTTTCTCGAAAGAAACAGTGCGCCTGCCGTTCCTTGCCAGGAGCTCGTGCAGCAGACTGCTTCAGCTAAGGCGAATGTCGACTGAGCGGCACACTCAAAGTAAGGGGCAGTGTTTCCATCAGCAAAGTTGGTGGTCACAAGTAGACCCGAGGCTTTCACCACTGAAGTGCTGTAATGCTGGTGTGCCTTTCACATATCTGAGGACGCTCACGTCTGCACCAGTTTCCGAGGAAAATCACTGTGTACCCAAAGTGTCATCTGTGCCTTCTGAGCAACCTCATGCCTCATGACGGTCTTTGGGCTCTACTGTTGGTATGCAGAAGGCCAGGCAGCAATGTGTTTCCTCCATCGGGGAGCCAGATAGCCACAGCATGGAAGAATCCTCAGGACGAGTTTTCTCCCTGGTCTTCTGGGCAATGCAAGGGGACCCCAGTTTGTAAACCTGAGCTGCACTGGAACAAACACCGCCATGGCAAGTGTTCTCAGAATTCATAGCTGACGTCTTCCCCTCGCATGCATCACGTCGACTTCAGATCCAGCTGGAGACATGTGCTCTCAGCCTTTGAAGACTGTCAGGCCTTTGCAAGATCCACGGTGATGTAGGTGAAACTAGATCATTCACTGGCTCACACCATTCACCTCAGGAGGACTCCTGCTTGCCAAGGTGTTTTCATGGAAGGGCACATGTGTGTGGCATGTCTCTTTCACCTGCTTGTGGACTTCAGGTACATGAGCTAGGTGTCAACCGTGAAAGTGGAGAGGGACGGGAACAGCACAATTTGCCCCAGTGACAAAGCAGAGAGATGTGTCCTCAGAGCTGCCTGAGAAACAGTCCTGTTGCCGGTCTTCTATTCACCCCAGGATTACCCTGAGAGGTAACCTGAGGCCGAGTGAATTTTCTTGGAAGAACCGGAGTGCGTGCCGTTCCTTGCTAGGTTCTCATCCCAAAGCCTTCTTGGCTAGTCATAAGGAAACTTGCCCGCGTGTTGCAAGGAAAGTCCGTGTTTTGGATGATCAGTGCTTCATGAAAAGCACTGTGGTCGCCAACTTTCTCAACCCTGCAGGAATGCCCGGGGAGGAACGGAGACTTTGCCCAAAGAAACAGAGTGCTTGCAATGCCTTGCTAGGAGCACATCCAGCACAGGACTTTATCTATGGCGAATGTCAGCCGAGCGCCAGAGTCAAAGTAAGGTGCAGTGTTTCCACCAGCAGAGTCGCAGTCAGCAGTTTCAAAGAGGCCTTCCCCACTAAAGTGCTGTAAATGCGGGTGTGCCTTTCAAAGTCTGAGGATGCGAG
Organism: Eubalaena glacialis; assembly: GCF_028564815.1. Lineage (NCBI taxonomy): Eukaryota > Metazoa > Chordata > Mammalia > Artiodactyla > Balaenidae > Eubalaena > Eubalaena glacialis. The sequence goes on from NW_026871432.1 coordinate 51,491, forward strand.
CGTCTGCACCGTATTCCAAGGAAGGTCCCTGTGTACCAAAAGTGGCATCTGTGCCTGCTGAGCACCATCCAGCCACATGGGTCTTTGGACTCTACTGTTTTGTATGCAGGAGGCTGGGCAACAACGTTTTTCCTCCATGGGAGAGCTAGATTTGGAGAGCTTAGAGGAAGCCTGAAGAACAGGTTGATACCGGGGCTTCTGGGCAATGCAAGGGGGCCTCATTTTGTAACCCTGAGCTGCTTTTGGAAAACCACCGTGCTTACACGGTGAGTTCTCGGACTTCATACCTGACCTCTTGCTCCCTGAAGCAGCACCAGGACTTTACCTCTAGAGGGAGAAATAGGCAGTCGTCCTCTGAAGGTGGCTAGGCCTTCGGGAGATGTACCATGACCTAGGCGAAACGAAGGCGTTCACTGGCTCGCGCAATTTACTTCAGGAGGAACACTGGCTTTCCAAAGCGCTTTCAGCGAAGAAGTACAGTATGTGACACGGGCCTCCTTTGGTTCCCGGAACGTCAACTACATGAGCTGTGTGGCAACCGTGAAAAGGAGGCCGGACGAGAAAAGCGAAATCTGTCCCGTTGGCAACCCGGAGAGCTGGGTGCTCAGAGCTGCCTGAAAAAGGGTCCTGTTGCCCGTCTTGTACTCACCGTAGGAGTCCCCGGGGAGGCAAAGTGAGGAAGAGTGAGTTTTCTCGCAAGAACGAGGGGGTGTGGGCAGTTCCTCGCTAGGAGCTCATCCCAAAGCCTTCTTGGCTAGTGGTTCGGAAACCTGCCCGCATGCTGCCAAAGGAAAGTCCTCGAGAGCCGTGAAAAGTGTTGGGAGTGCAGCTCTGTCTGAGAAGCCTTAGTGAAGGTACTGCTTTAACACTGGTAGGCCTCTCAGGACTGCAGGGTCTCTCGCGCCTGGACCCAGGTCATGGAAGAACACGGTGTACCCAAAGTGTCAACTGCGGCTTCTGAGTGAGCTCCAGCCACATGGGTCGTTGGCCTCCACTCTGTGCATGCAGAGGGCAGGGCAACACACGGCCTGCTCCGGCGGAGAGCCAGACCTCCACCTCTGGAAACCAGTCTTGGTAACAGAGTGGGGGCCGGTGTCATGAGCAATGCATGTCACACTCCCGGCTTAGATATTAGCTGCCCGGAATCATATCCGGAGAGTAACATTGATTGTATGAACTCAAAGCTGACGACCCTTCACCTCAAGCAGAAATGTGACTTTACAACCAGTCTGATATGATGGACCCCTCTCCCGAAGCACTGCTGGGCGATTGAAAGTTCCAAAGTCGACATCGCCTGACTGAAGCACTGTGGTGACTAGGCACGTCACCTCGCGCAGAACCTCTGCTTACAAAAGGGTCCTCACAGGAGCGCCTAGTGTGTCGCATGGCTCTCTCGTAGCTGGGCAGAAGGTGCTGCTCCACAGGCTGGCTTTGCACGTAGAAACTGGATCCTGAGGGCTAAAGCATTCTTTGCCCCTTTGGAAGCAGGAGGCTTGGGGCGAGAAAACTGAACGAAAGGCACGGGGTGGCGCCCATGTTGGACACCCTGCAGGAATTGCCCGGGAGGACGAGTGAGTTTTCTCGAAAGAAACAGTGCGCCTGCCGTTCCTTGCCAGGAGCTCGTGCAGCAGACTGCTTCAGCTAAGGCGAATGTCGACTGAGCGGCACACTCAAAGTAAGGGGCAGTGTTTCCATCAGCAAAGTTGGTGGTCACAAGTAGACCCGAGGCTTTCACCACTGAAGTGCTGTAATGCTGGTGTGCCTTTCACATATCTGAGGACGCTCACGTCTGCACCAGTTTCCGAGGAAAATCACTGTGTACCCAAAGTGTCATCTGTGCCTTCTGAGCAACCTCATGCCTCATGACGGTCTTTGGGCTCTACTGTTGGTATGCAGAAGGCCAGGCAGCAATGTGTTTCCTCCATCGGGGAGCCAGATAGCCACAGCATGGAAGAATCCTCAGGACGAGTTTTCTCCCTGGTCTTCTGGGCAATGCAAGGGGACCCCAGTTTGTAAACCTGAGCTGCACTGGAACAAACACCGCCATGGCAAGTGTTCTCAGAATTCATAGCTGACGTCTTCCCCTCGCATGCATCACGTCGACTTCAGATCCAGCTGGAGACATGTGCTCTCAGCCTTTGAAGACTGTCAGGCCTTTGCAAGATCCACGGTGATGTAGGTGAAACTAGATCATTCACTGGCTCACACCATTCACCTCAGGAGGACTCCTGCTTGCCAAGGTGTTTTCATGGAAGGGCACATGTGTGTGGCATGTCTCTTTCACCTGCTTGTGGACTTCAGGTACGTGAGCTAGGTGTCAACCGTGAAAGTGGAGAGGGACGGGAACAGCACAATTTGCCCCAGTGACAAAGCAGAGAGATGTGTCCTCAGAGCTGCCTGAGAAACAGTCCTGTTGCCGGTCTTCTATTCACCCCAGGATTACCCTGAGAGGTAACCTGAGGCCGAGTGAATTTTCTTGGAAGAACCGGAGTGCGTGCCGTTCCTTGCTAGGTTCTCATCCCAAAGCCTTCTTGGCTAGTCATAAGGAAACTTGCCCGCGTGTTGCAAGGAAAGTCCGTGTTTTGGATGATCAGTGCTTCATGAAAAGCACTGTGGTCGCCAACTTTCTCAACCCTGCAGGAATGCCCGGGGAGGAACGGAGACTTTGCCCAAAGAAACAGAGTGCTTGCAATGCCTTGCTAGGAGCACATCCAGCACAGGACTTTATCTATGGCGAATGTCAGCCGAGCGCCAGAGTCAAAGTAAGGTGCAGTGTTTCCACCAGCAGAGTCGCAGTCAGCAGTTTCAAAGAGGCCTTCCCCACTAAAGTGCTGTAAATGCGGGTGTGCCTTTCAAAGTCTGAGGATGCGAGCGTCTGCACCGTATTCCAAGGAAGGTCCCTGTGTACCAAAAGTGGCATCTGTGCCTGCTGAGCACCATCCAGCCACATGGGTCTTTGGACTCTACTGTTTTGTATGCAGGAGGCTGGGCAACAACGTTTTTCCTCCATGGGAGAGCTAGATTTGGAGAGCTTAGAGGAAGCCTGAAGAACAGGTTGATACCGGGGCTTCTGGGCAATGCAAGGGGGCCTCATTTTGTAACCCTGAGCTGCTTTTGGAAAACCACCGTGCTTACACGGTGAGTTCTCGGACTTCATACCTGACCTCTTGCTCCCTGAAGCAGCACCAGGACTTTACCTCTAGAGGGAGAAATAGGCAGTCGTCCTCTGAAGGTGGCTAGGCCTTCGGGAGATGTACCATGACCTAGGCGAAACGAAGGCGTTCACTGGCTCGCGCAATTTACTTCAGGAGGAACACTGGCTTTCCAAAGCGCTTTCAGCGAAGAAGTACAGTATGTGACACGGGCCTCCTTTGGTTCCCGGAACGTCAACTACATGAGCTGTGTGGCAACCGTGAAAAGGAGGCCGGACGAGAAAAGCGAAATCTGTCCCGTTGGCAACCCGGAGAGCTGGGTGCTCAGAGCTGCCTGAAAAAGGGTCCTGTTGCCCGTCTTGTACTCACCGTAGGAGTCCCCGGGGAGGCAAAGTGAGGAAGAGTGAGTTTTCTCGCAAGAACGAGGGGGTGTGGGCAGTTCCTCGCTAGGAGCTCATCCCAAAGCCTTCTTGGCTAGTGGTTCGGAAACCTGCCCGCATGCTGCCAAAGGAAAGTCCTCGAGAGCCGTGAAAAGTGTTGGGAGTGCAGCTCTGTCTGAGAAGCCTTAGTGAAGGTACTGCTTTAACACTGGTAGGCCTCTCAGGACTGCAGGGTCTCTCGCGCCTGGACCCAGGTCATGGAAGAACACGGTGTACCCAAAGTGTCAACTGCGGCTTCTGAGTGAGCTCCAGCCACATGGGTCGTTGGCCTCCACTCTGTGCATGCAGAGGGCAGGGCAACACACGGCCTGCTCCGGCGGAGAGCCAGACCTCCACCTCTGGAAACCAGTCTTGGTAACAGAGTGGGGGCCGGTGTCATGAGCAATGCATGTCACACTCCCGGCTTAGATATTAGCTGCCCGGAATCATATCCGGAGAGTAACATTGATTGTATGAACTCAAAGCTGACGACCCTTCACCTCAAGCAGAAATGTGACTTTACAACCAGTCTGATATGATGGACCCCTCTCCCGAAGCACTGCTGGGCGATTGAAAGTTCCAAAGTCGACATCGCCTGACTGAAGCACTGTGGTGACTAGGCACGTCACCTCGCGCAGAACCTCTGCTTACAAAAGGGTCCTCACAGGAGCGCCTAGTGTGTCGCATGGCTCTCTCGTAGCTGGGCAGAAGGTGCTGCTCCACAGGCTGGCTTTGCACGTAGAAACTGGATCCTGAGGGCTAAAGCATTCTTTGCCCCTTTGGAAGCAGGAGGCTTGGGGCGAGAAAACTGAACGAAAGGCACGGGGTGGCGCCCATGTTGGACACCCTGCAGGAATTGCCCGGGAGGACGAGTGAGTTTTCTCGAAAGAAACAGTGCGCCTGCCGTTCCTTGCCAGGAGCTCGTGCAGCAGACTGCTTCAGCTAAGGCGAATGTCGACTGAGCGGCACACTCAAAGTAAGGGGCAGTGTTTCCATCAGCAAAGTTGGTGGTCACAAGTAGACCCGAGGCTTTCACCACTGAAGTGCTGTAATGCTGGTGTGCCTTTCACATATCTGAGGACGCTCACGTCTGCACCAGTTTCCGAGGAAAATCACTGTGTACCCAAAGTGTCATCTGTGCCTTCTGAGCAACCTCATGCCTCATGACGGTCTTTGGGCTCTACTGTTGGTATGCAGAAGGCCAGGCAGCAATGTGTTTCCTCCATCGGGGAGCCAGATAGCCACAGCATGGAAGAATCCTCAGGACGAGTTTTCTCCCTGGTCTTCTGGGCAATGCAAGGGGACCCCAGTTTGTAAACCTGAGCTGCACTGGAACAAACACCGCCATGGCAAGTGTTCTCAGAATTCATAGCTGACGTCTTCCCCTCGCATGCATCACGTCGACTTCAGATCCAGCTGGAGACATGTGCTCTCAGCCTTTGAAGACTGTCAGGCCTTTGCAAGATCCACGGTGATGTAGGTGAAACTAGATCATTCACTGGCTCACACCATTCACCTCAGGAGGACTCCTGCTTGCCAAGGTGTTTTCATGGAAGGGCACATGTGTGTGGCATGTCTCTTTCACCTGCTTGTGGACTTCAGGTACATGAGCTAGGTGTCAACCGTGAAAGTGGAGAGGGACGGGAACAGCACAATTTGCCCCAGTGACAAAGCAGAGAGATGTGTCCTCAGAGCTGCCTGAGAAACAGTCCTGTTGCCGGTCTTCTATTCACCCCAGGATTACCCTGAGAGGTAACCTGAGGCCGAGTGAATTTTCTTGGAAGAACCGGAGTGCGTGCCGTTCCTTGCTAGGTTCTCATCCCAAAGCCTTCTTGGCTAGTCATAAGGAAACTTGCCCGCGTGTTGCAAGGAAAGTCCGTGTTTTGGATGATCAGTGCTTCATGAAAAGCACTGTGGTCGCCAACTTTCTCAACCCTGCAGGAATGCCCGGGGAGGAACGGAGACTTTGCCCAAAGAAACAGAGTGCTTGCAATGCCTTGCTAGGAGCACATCCAGCACAGGACTTTATCTATGGCGAATGTCAGCCGAGCGCCAGAGTCAAAGTAAGGTGCAGTGTTTCCACCAGCAGAGTCGCAGTCAGCAGTTTCAAAGAGGCCTTCCCCACTAAAGTGCTGTAAATGCGGGTGTGCCTTTCAAAGTCTGAGGATGCGAGCGTCTGCACCGTATTCCAAGGAAGGTCCCTGTGTACCAAAAGTGGCATCTGTGCCTGCTGAGCACCATCCAGCCACATGGGTCTTTGGACTCTACTGTTTTGTATGCAGGAGGCTGGGCAACAACGTTTTTCCTCCATGGGAGAGCTAGATTTGGAGAGCTTAGAGGAAGCCTGAAGAACAGGTTGATACCGGGGCTTCTGGGCAATGCAAGGGGGCCTCATTTTGTAACCCTGAGCTGCTTTTGGAAAACCACCGTGCTTACACGGTGAGTTCTCGGACTTCATACCTGACCTCTTGCTCCCTGAAGCAGCACCAGGACTTTACCTCTAGAGGGAGAAATAGGCAGTCGTCCTCTGAAGGTGGCTAGGCCTTCGGGAGATGTACCATGACCTAGGCGAAACGAAGGCGTTCACTGGCTCGCGCAATTTACTTCAGGAGGAACACTGGCTTTCCAAAGCACTTTCAGCGAAGAAGTACAGTATGTGACACGGGCCTCCTTTGGTTCCCGGAACGTCAACTACATGAGCTGTGTGGCAACCGTGAAAAGGAGGCCGGACGAGAAAAGCGAAATCTGTCCCGTTGGCAACCCGGAGAGCTGGGTGCTCAGAGCTGCCTGAAAAAGGGTCCTGTTGCCCGTCTTGTACTCACCGTAGGAGTCCCCGGGGAGGCAAAGTGAGGAAGAGTGAGTTTTCTCGCAAGAACGAGGGGGTGTGGGCAGTTCCTCGCTAGGAGCTCATCCCAAAGCCTTCTTGGCTAGTGGTTCGGAAACCTGCCCGCATGCTGCCAAAGGAAAGTCCTCGAGAGCCGTGAAAAGTGTTGGGAGTGCAGCTCTGTCTGAGAAGCCTTAGTGAAGGTACTGCTTTAACACTGGTAGGCCTCTCAGGACTGCAGGGTCTCTCGCGCCTGGACCCAGGTCATGGAAGAACACGGTGTACCCAAAGTGTCAACTGCGGCTTCTGAGTGAGCTCCAGCCACATGGGTCGTTGGCCTCCACTCTGTGCATGCAGAGGGCAGGGCAACACACGGCCTGCTCCGGCGGAGAGCCAGACCTCCACCTCTGGAAACCAGTCTTGGTAACAGAGTGGGGGCCGGTGTCATGAGCAATGCATGTCACACTCCCGGCTTAGATATTAGCTGCCCGGAATCATATCCGGAGAGTAACATTGATTGTATGAACTCAAAGCTGACGACCCTTCACCTCAAGCAGAAATGTGACTTTACAACCAGTCTGATATGATGGACCCCTCTCCCGAAGCACTGCTGGGCGATTGAAAGTTCCAAAGTCGACATCGCCTGACTGAATCACTGTGGTGACTAGGCACGTCACCTCGCGCAGAACCTCTGCTTACAAAAGGGTCCTCACAGGAGCGCCTAGTGTGTCGCATGGCTCTCTCGTAGCTGGGCAGAAGGTGCTGCTCCACAGGCTGGCTTTGCACGTAGAAACTGGATCCTGAGGGCTAAAGCATTCTTTGCCCCTTTGGAAGCAGGAGGCTTGGGGCGAGAAAACTGAACGAAAGGCACGGGGTGGCGCCCATGTTGGACACCCTGCAGGAATTGCCCGGGAGGACGAGTGAGTTTTCTCGAAAGAAACAGTGCGCCTGCCGTTCCTTGCCAGGAGCTCGTGCAGCAGACTGCTTCAGCTAAGGCGAATGTCGACTGAGCGGCACACTCAAAGTAAGGGGCAGTGTTTCCATCAGCAAAGTTGGTGGTCACAAGTAGACCCGAGGCTTTCACCACTGAAGTGCTGTAATGCTGGTGTGCCTTTCACATATCTGAGGACGCTCACGTCTGCACCAGTTTCCGAGGAAAATCACTGTGTACCCAAAGTGTCATCTGTGCCTTCTGAGCAACCTCATGCCTCATGACGGTCTTTGGGCTCTACTGTTGGTATGCAGAAGGCCAGGCAGCAATGTGTTTCCTCCATCGGGGAGCCAGATAGCCACAGCATGGAAGAATCCTCAGGACGAGTTTTCTCCCTGGTCTTCTGGGCAATGCAAGGGGACCCCAGTTTGTAAACCTGAGCTGCACTGGAACAAACACCGCCATGGCAAGTGTTCTCAGAATTCATAGCTGACGTCTTCCCCTCGCATGCATCACGTCGACTTCAGATCCAGCTGGAGACATGTGCTCTCAGCCTTTGAAGACTGTCAGGCCTTTGCAAGATCCACGGTGATGTAGGTGAAACTAGATCATTCACTGGCTCACACCATTCACCTCAGGAGGACTCCTGCTTGCCAAGGTGTTTTCATGGAAGGGCACATGTGTGTGGCATGTCTCTTTCACCTGCTTGTGGACTTCAGGTACATGAGCTAGGTGTCAACCGTGAAAGTGGAGAGGGACGGGAACAGCACAATTTGCCCCAGTGACAAAGCAGAGAGATGTGTCCTCAGAGCTGCCTGAGAAACAGTCCTGTTGCCGGTCTTCTATTCACCCCAGGATTACCCTGAGAGGTAACCTGAGGCCGAGTGAATTTTCTTGGAAGAACCGGAGTGCGTGCCGTTCCTTGCTAGGTTCTCATCCCAAAGCCTTCTTGGCTAGTCATAAGGAAACTTGCCCGCGTGTTGCAAGGAAAGTCCGTGTTTTGGATGATCAGTGCTTCATGAAAAGCACTGTGGTCGCCAACTTTCTCAACCCTGCAGGAATGCCCGGGGAGGAACGGAGACTTTGCCCAAAGAAACAGAGTGCTTGCAATGCCTTGCTAGGAGCACATCCAGCACAGGACTTTATCTATGGCGAATGTCAGCCGAGCGCCAGAGTCAAAGTAAGGTGCAGTGTTTCCACCAGCAGAGTCGCAGTCAGCAGTTTCAAAGAGGCCTTCCCCACTAAAGTGCTGTAAATGCGGGTGTGCCTTTCAAAGTCTGAGGATGCGAGCGTCTGCACCGTATTCCAAGGAAGGTCCCTGTGTACCAAAAGTGGCATCTGTGCCTGCTGAGCACCATCCAGCCACATGGGTCTTTGGACTCTACTGTTTTGTATGCAGGAGGCTGGGCAACAACGTTTTTCCTCCATGGGAGAGCTAGATTTGGAGAGCTTAGAGGAAGCCTGAAGAACAGGTTGATACCGGGGCTTCTGGGCAATGCAAGGGGGCCTCATTTTGTAACCCTGAGCTGCTTTTGGAAAACCACCGTGCTTACACGGTGAGTTCTCGGACTTCATACCTGACCTCTTGCTCCCTGAAGCAGCACCAGGACTTTACCTCTAGAGGGAGAAATAGGCAGTCGTCCTCTGAAGGTGGCTAGGCCTTCGGGAGATGTACCATGACCTAGGCGAAACGAAGGCGTTCACTGGCTCGCGCAATTTACTTCAGGAGGAACACTGGCTTTCCAAAGCGCTTTCAGCGAAGAAGTACAGTATGTGACACGGGCCTCCTTTGGTTCCCGGAACGTCAACTACATGAGCTGTGTGGCAACCGTGAAAAGGAGGCCGGACGAGAAAAGCGAAATCTGTCCCGTTGGCAACCCGGAGAGCTGGGTGCTCAGAGCTGCCTGAAAAAGGGTCCTGTTGCCCGTCTTGTACTCACCGTAGGAGTCCCCGGGGAGGCAAAGTGAGGAAGAGTGAGTTTTCTCGCAAGAACGAGGGGGTGTGGGCAGTTCCTCGCTAGGAGCTCATCCCAAAGCCTTCTTGGCTAGTGGTTCGGAAACCTGCCCGCATGCTGCCAAAGGAAAGTCCTCGAGAGCCGTGAAAAGTGTTGGGAGTGCAGCTCTGTCTGAGAAGCCTTAGTGAAGGTACTGCTTTAACACTGGTAGGCCTCTCAGGACTGCAGGGTCTCTCGCGCCTGGACCCAGGTCATGGAAGAACACGGTGTACCCAAAGTGTCAACTGCGGCTTCTGAGTGAGCTCCAGCCACATGGGTCGTTGGCCTCCACTCTGTGCATGCAGAGGGCAGGGCAACACACGGCCTGCTCCGGCGGAGAGCCAGACCTCCACCTCTGGAAACCAGTCTTGGTAACAGAGTGGGGGCCGGTGTCATGAGCAATGCATGTCACACTCCCGGCTTAGATATTAGCTGCCCGGAATCATATCCGGAGAGTAACATTGATTGTATGAACTCAAAGCTGACGACCCTTCACCTCAAGCAGAAATGTGACTTTACAACCAGTCTGATATGATGGACCCCTCTCCCGAAGCACTGCTGGGCGATTGAAAGTTCCAAAGTCGACATCGCCTGACTGAAGCACTGTGGTGACTAGGCACGTCACCTCGCGCAGAACCTCTGCTTACAAAAGGGTCCTCACAGGAGCGCCTAGTGTGTCGCATGGCTCTCTCGTAGCTGGGCAGAAGGTGCTGCTCCACAGGCTGGCTTTGCACGTAGAAACTGGATCCTGAGGGCTAAAGCATTCTTTGCCCCTTTGGAAGCAGGAGGCTTGGGGCGAGAAAACTGAACGAAAGGCACGGGGTGGCGCCCATGTTGGACACCCTGCAGGAATTGCCCGGGAGGACGAGTGAGTTTTCTCGAAAGAAACAGTGCGCCTGCCGTTCCTTGCCAGGAGCTCGTGCAGCAGACTGCTTCAGCTAAGGCGAATGTCGACTGAGCGGCACACTCAAAGTAAGGGGCAGTGTTTCCATCAGCAAAGTTGGTGGTCACAAGTAGACCCGAGGCTTTCACCACTGAAGTGCTGTAATGCTGGTGTGCCTTTCACATATCTGAGGACGCTCACGTCTGCACCAGTTTCCGAGGAAAATCACTGTGTACCCAAAGTGTCATCTGTGCCTTCTGAGCAACCTCATGCCTCATGACGGTCTTTGGGCTCTACTGTTGGTATGCAGAAGGCCAGGCAGCAATGTGTTTCCTCCATCGGGGAGCCAGATAGCCACAGCATGGAAGAATCCTCAGGACGAGTTTTCTCCCTGGTCTTCTGGGCAATGCAAGGGGACCCCAGTTTGTAAACCTGAGCTGCACTGGAACAAACACCGCCATGGCAAGTGTTCTCAGAATTCATAGCTGACGTCTTCCCCTCGCATGCATCACGTCGACTTCAGATCCAGCTGGAGACATGTGCTCTCAGCCTTTGAAGACTGTCAGGCCTTTGCAAGATCCACGGTGATGTAGGTGAAACTAGATCATTCACTGGCTCACACCATTCACCTCAGGAGGACTCCTGCTTGCCAAGGTGTTTTCATGGAAGGGCACATGTGTGTGGCATGTCTCTTTCACCTGCTTGTGGACTTCAGGTACATGAGCTAGGTGTCAACCGTGAAAGTGGAGAGGGACGGGAACAGCACAATTTGCCCCAGTGACAAAGCAGAGAGATGTGTCCTCAGAGCTGCCTGAGAAACAGTCCTGTTGCCGGTCTTCTATTCACCCCAGGATTACCCTGAGAGGTAACCTGAGGCCGAGTGAATTTTCTTGGAAGAACCGGAGTGCGTGCCGTTCCTTGCTAGGTTCTCATCCCAAAGCCTTCTTGGCTAGTCATAAGGAAACTTGCCCGCGTGTTGCAAGGAAAGTCCGTGTTTTGGATGATCAGTGCTTCATGAAAAGCACTGTGGTCGCCAACTTTCTCAACCCTGCAGGAATGCCCGGGGAGGAACGGAGACTTTGCCCAAAGAAACAGAGTGCTTGCAATGCCTTGCTAGGAGCACATCCAGCACAGGACTTTATCTATGGCGAATGTCAGCCGAGCGCCAGAGTCAAAGTAAGGTGCAGTGTTTCCACCAGCAGAGTCGCAGTCAGCAGTTTCAAAGAGGCCTTCCCCACTAAAGTGCTGTAAATGCGGGTGTGCCTTTCAAAGTCTGAGGATGCGAGCGTCTGCACCGTATTCCAAGGAAGGTCCCTGTGTACCAAAAGTGGCATCTGTGCCTGCTGAGCACCATCCAGCCACATGGGTCTTTGGACTCTACTGTTTTGTATGCAGGAGGCTGGGCAACAACGTTTTTCCTCCATGGGAGAGCTAGATTTGGAGAGCTTAGAGGAAGCCTGAAGAACACGTTGATACCGGGGCTTCTGGGCAATGCAAGGGGGCCTCATTTTGTAACCCTGAGCTGCTTTTGGAAAACCACCGTGCTTACACGGTGAGTTCTCGGACTTCATACCTGACCTCTTGCTCCCTGAAGCAGCACCAGGACTTTACCTCTAGAGGGAGAAATAGGCAGTCGTCCTCTGAAGGTGGCTAGGCCTTCGGGAGATGTACCATGACCTAGGCGAAACGAAGGCGTTCACTGGCTCGCGCAATTTACTTCAGGAGGAACACTGGCTTTCCAAAGCGCTTTCAGCGAAGAAGTACAGTATGTGACACGGGCCTCCTTTGGTTCCCGGAACGTCAACTACATGAGCTGTGTGGCAACCGTGAAAAGGAGGCCGGACGAGAAAAGCGAAATCTGTCCCGTTGGCAACCCGGAGAGCTGGGTGCTCAGAGCTGCCTGAAAAAGGGTCCTGTTGCCCGTCTTGTACTCACCGTAGGAGTCCCCGGGGAGGCAAAGTGAGGAAGAGTGAGTTTTCTCGCAAGAACGAGGGGGTGTGGGCAGTTCCTCGCTAGGAGCTCATCCCAAAGCCTTCTTGGCTAGTGGTTCGGAAACCTGCCCGCATGCTGCCAAAGGAAAGTCCTCGAGAGCCGTGAAAAGTGTTGGGAGTGCAGCTCTGTCTGAGAAGCCTTAGTGAAGGTACTGCTTTAACACTGGTAGGCCTCTCAGGACTGCAGGGTCTCTCGCGCCTGGACCCAGGTCATGGAAGAACACGGTGTACCCAAAGTGTCAACTGCGGCTTCTGAGTGAGCTCCAGCCACATGGGTCGTTGGCCTCCACTCTGTGCATGCAGAGGGCAGGGCAACACACGGCCTGCTCCGGCGGAGAGCCAGACCTCCACCTCTGGAAACCAGTCTTGGTAACAGAGTGGGGGCCGGTGTCATGAGCAATGCATGTCACACTCCCGGCTTAGATATTAGCTGCCCGGAATCATATCCGGAGAGTAACATTGATTGTATGAACTCAAAGCTGACGACCCTTCACCTCAAGCAGAAATGTGACTTTACAACCAGTCTGATATGATGGACCCCTCTCCCGAAGCACTGCTGGGCGATTGAAAGTTCCAAAGTCGACATCGCCTGACTGAAGCACTGTGGTGACTAGGCACGTCACCTCGCGCAGAACCTCTGCTTACAAAAGGGTCCTCACAGGAGCGCCTAGTGTGTCGCATGGCTCTCTCGTAGCTGGGCAGAAGGTGCTGCTCCACAGGCTGGCTTTGCACGTAGAAACTGGATCCTGAGGGCTAAAGCATTCTTTGCCCCTTTGGAAGCAGGAGGCTTGGGGCGAGAAAACTGAACGAAAGGCACGGGGTGGCGCCCATGTTGGACACCCTGCAGGAATTGCCCGGGAGGACGAGTGAGTTTTCTCGAAAGAAACAGTGCGCCTGCCGTTCCTTGCCAGGAGCTCGTGCAGCAGACTGCTTCAGCTAAGGCGAATGTCGACTGAGCGGCACACTCAAAGTAAGGGGCAGTGTTTCCATCAGCAAAGTTGGTGGTCACAAGTAGACCCGAGGCTTTCACCACTGAAGTGCTGTAATGCTGGTGTGCCTTTCACATATCTGAGGACGCTCACGTCTGCACCAGTTTCCGAGGAAAATCACTGTGTACCCAAAGTGTCATCTGTGCCTTCTGAGCAACCTCATGCCTCATGATGGTCTTTGGGCTCTACTGTTGGTATGCAGAAGGCCAGGCAGCAATGTGTTTCCTCCATCGGGGAGCCAGATAGCCACAGCATGGAAGAATCCTCAGGACGAGTTTTCTCCCTGGTCTTCTGGGCAATGCAAGGGGACCCCAGTTTGTAAACCTGAGCTGCACTGGAACAAACACCGCCATGGCAAGTGTTCTCAGAATTCATAGCTGACGTCTTCCCCTCGCATGCATCACGTCGACTTCAGATCCAGCTGGAGACATGTGCTCTCAGCCTTTGAAGACTGTCAGGCCTTTGCAAGATCCACGGTGATGTAGGTGAAACTAGATCATTCACTGGCTCACACCATTCACCTCAGGAGGACTCCTGCTTGCCAAGGTGTTTTCATGGAAGGGCACATGTGTGTGGCATGTCTCTTTCACCTGCTTGTGGACTTCAGGTACATGAGCTAGGTGTCAACCGTGAAAGTGGAGAGGGACGGGAACAGCACAATTTGCCCCAGTGACAAAGCAGAGAGATGTGTCCTCAGAGCTGCCTGAGAAACAGTCCTGTTGCCGGTCTTCTATTCACCCCAGGATTACCCTGAGAGGTAACCTGAGGCCGAGTGAATTTTCTTGGAAGAACCGGAGTGCGTGCCGTTCCTTGCTAGGTTCTCATCCCAAAGCCTTCTTGGCTAGTCATAAGGAAACTTGCCCGCGTGTTGCAAGGAAAGTCCGTGTTTTGGATGATCAGTGCTTCATGAAAAGCACTGTGGTCGCCAACTTTCTCAACCCTGCAGGAATGCCCGGGGAGGAACGGAGACTTTGCCCAAAGAAACAGAGTGCTTGCAATGCCTTGCTAGGAGCACATCCAGCACAGGACTTTATCTATGGCGAATGTCAGCCGAGCGCCAGAGTCAAAGTAAGGTGCAGTGTTTCCACCAGCAGAGTCGCAGTCAGCAGTTTCAAAGAGGCCTTCCCCACTAAAGTGCTGTAAATGCGGGTGTGCCTTTCAAAGTCTGAGGATGCGAGCGTCTGCACCGTATTCCAAGGAAGGTCCCTGTGTACCAAAAGTGGCATCTGTGCCTGCTGAGCACCATCCAGCCACATGGGTCTTTGGACTCTACTGTTTTGTATGCAGGAGGCTGGGCAACAACGTTTTTCCTCCATGGGAGAGCTAGATTTGGAGAGCTTAGAGGAAGCCTGAAGAACAGGTTGATACCGGGGCTTCTGGGCAATGCAAGGGGGCCTCATTTTGTAACCCTGAGCTGCTTTTGGAAAACCACCGTGCTTACACGGTGAGTTCTCGGACTTCATACCTGACCTCTTGCTCCCTGAAGCAGCACCAGGACTTTACCTCTAGAGGGAGAAATAGGCAGTCGTCCTCTGAAGGTGGCTAGGCCTTCGGGAGATGTACCATGACCTAGGCGAAACGAAGGCGTTCACTGGCTCGCGCAATTTACTTCAGGAGGAACACTGGCTTTCCAAAGCGCTTTCAGCGAAGAAGTACAGTATGTGACACGGGCCTCCTTTGGTTCCCGGAACGTCAACTACATGAGCTGTGTGGCAACCGTGAAAAGGAGGCCGGACGAGAAAAGCGAAATCTGTCCCGTTGGCAACCCGGAGAGCTGGGTGCTCAGAGCTGCCTGAAAAAGGGTCCTGTTGCCCGTCTTGTACTCACCGTAGGAGTCCCCGGGGAGGCAAAGTGAGGAAGAGTGAGTTTTCTCGCAAGAACGAGGGGGTGTGGGCAGTTCCTCGCTAGGAGCTCATCCCAAAGCCTTCTTGGCTAGTGGTTCGGAAACCTGCCCGCATGCTGCCAAAGGAAAGTCCTCGAGAGCCGTGAAAAGTGTTGGGAGTGCAGCTCTGTCTGAGAAGCCTTAGTGAAGGTACTGCTTTAACACTGGTAGGCCTCTCAGGACTGCAGGGTCTCTCGCGCCTGGACCCAGGTCATGGAAGAACACGGTGTACCCAAAGTGTCAACTGCGGCTTCTGAGTGAGCTCCAGCCACATGGGTCGTTGGCCTCCACTCTGTGCATGCAGAGGGCAGGGCAACACACGGCCTGCTCCGGCGGAGAGCCAGACCTCCACCTCTGGAAACCAGTCTTGGTAACAGAGTGGGGGCCGGTGTCATGAGCAATGCATGTCACACTCCCGGCTTAGATATTAGCTGCCCGGAATCATATCCGGAGAGTAACATTGATTGTATGAACTCAAAGCTGACGACCCTTCACCTCAAGCAGAAATGTGACTTTACAACCAGTCTGATATGATGGACCCCTCTCCCGAAGCACTGCTGGGCGATTGAAAGTTCCAAAGTCGACATCGCCTGACTGAAGCACTGTGGTGACTAGGCACGTCACCTCGCGCAGAACCTCTGCTTACAAAAGGGTCCTCACAGGAGCGCCTAGTGTGTCGCATGGCTCTCTCGTAGCTGGGCAGAAGGTGCTGCTCCACAGGCTGGCTTTGCACGTAGAAACTGGATCCTGAGGGCTAAAGCATTCTTTGCCCCTTTGGAAGCAGGAGGCTTGGGGCGAGAAAACTGAACGAAAGGCACGGGGTGGCGCCCATGTTGGACACCCTGCAGGAATTGCCCGGGAGGACGAGTGAGTTTTCTCGAAAGAAACAGTGCGCCTGCCGTTCCTTGCCAGGAGCTCGTGCAGCAGACTGCTTCAGCTAAGGCGAATGTCGACTGAGCGGCACACTCAAAGTAAGGGGCAGTGTTTCCATCAGCAAAGTTGGTGGTCACAAGTAGACCCGAGGCTTTCACCACTGAAGTGCTGTAATGCTGGTGTGCCTTTCACATATCTGAGGACGCTCACGTCTGCACCAGTTTCCGAGGAAAATCACTGTGTACCCAAAGTGTCATCTGTGCCTTCTGAGCAACCTCATGCCTCATGACGGTCTTTGGGCTCTACTGTTGGTATGCAGAAGGCCAGGCAGCAATGTGTTTCCTCCATCGGGGAGCCAGATAGCCACAGCATGGAAGAATCCTCAGGACGAGTTTTCTCCCTGGTCTTCTGGGCAATGCAAGGGGACCCCAGTTTGTAAACCTGAGCTGCACTGGAACAAACACCGCCATGGCAAGTGTTCTCAGAATTCATAGCTGACGTCTTCCCCTCGCATGCATCACGTCGACTTCAGATCCAGCTGGAGACATGTGCTCTCAGCCTTTGAAGACTGTCAGGCCTTTGCAAGATCCACGGTGATGTAGGTGAAACTAGATCATTCACTGGCTCACACCATTCACCTCAGGAGGACTCCTGCTTGCCAAGGTGTTTTCATGGAAGGGCACATGTGTGTGGCATGTCTCTTTCACCTGCTTGTGGACTTCAGGTACATGAGCTAGGTGTCAACCGTGAAAGTGGAGAGGGACGGGAACAGCACAATTTGCCCCAGTGACAAAGCAGAGAGATGTGTCCTCAGAGCTGCCTGAGAAACAGTCCTGTTGCCGGTCTTCTATTCACCCCAGGATTACCCTGAGAGGTAACCTGAGGCCGAGTGAATTTTCTTGGAAGAACCGGAGTGCGTGCCGTTCCTTGCTAGGTTCTCATCCCAAAGCCTTCTTGGCTAGTCATAAGGAAACTTGCCCGCGTGTTGCAAGGAAAGTCCGTGTTTTGGATGATCAGTGCTTCATGAAAAGCACTGTGGTCGCCAACTTTCTCAACCCTGCAGGAATGCCCGGGGAGGAACGGAGACTTTGCCCAAAGAAACAGAGTGCTTGCAATGCCTTGCTAGGAGCACATCCAGCACAGGACTTTATCTATGGCGAATGTCAGCCGAGCGCCAGAGTCAAAGTAAGGTGCAGTGTTTCCACCAGCAGAGTCGCAGTCAGCAGTTTCAAAGAGGCCTTCCCCACTAAAGTGCTGTAAATGCGGGTGTGCCTTTCAAAGTCTGAGGATGCGAGCGTCTGCACCGTATTCCAAGGAAGGTCCCTGTGTACCAAAAGTGGCATCTGTGCCTGCTGAGCACCATCCAGCCACATGGGTCTTTGGACTCTACTGTTTTGTATGCAGGAGGCTGGGCAACAACGTTTTTCCTCCATGGGAGAGCTAGATTTGGAGAGCTTAGAGGAAGCCTGAAGAACACGTTGATACCGGGGCTTCTGGGCAATGCAAGGGGGCCTCATTTTGTAACCCTGAGCTGCTTTTGGAAAACCACCGTGCTTACACGGTGAGTTCTCGGACTTCATACCTGACCTCTTGCTCCCTGAAGCAGCACCAGGACTTTACCTCTAGAGGGAGAAATAGGCAGTCGTCCTCTGAAGGTGGCTAGGCCTTCGGGAGATGTACCATGACCTAGGCGAAACGAAGGCGTTCACTGGCTCGCGCAATTTACTTCAGGAGGAACACTGGCTTTCCAAAGCGCTTTCAGCGAAGAAGTACAGTATGTGACACGGGCCTCCTTTGGTTCCCGGAACGTCAACTACATGAGCTGTGTGGCAACCGTGAAAAGGAGGCCGGACGAGAAAAGCGAAATCTGTCCCGTTGGCAACCCGGAGAGCTGGGTGCTCAGAGCTGCCTGAAAAAGGGTCCTGTTGCCCGTCTTGTACTCACCGTAGGAGTCCCCGGGGAGGCAAAGTGAGGAAGAGTGAGTTTTCTCGCAAGAACGAGGGGGTGTGGGCAGTTCCTCGCTAGGAGCTCATCCCAAAGCCTTCTTGGCTAGTGGTTCGGAAACCTGCCCGCATGCTGCCAAAGGAAAGTCCTCGAGAGCCGTGAAAAGTGTTGGGAGTGCAGCTCTGTCTGAGAAGCCTTAGTGAAGGTACTGCTTTAACACTGGTAGGCCTCTCAGGACTGCAGGGTCTCTCGCGCCTGGACCCAGGTCATGGAAGAACACGGTGTACCCAAAGTGTCAACTGCGGCTTCTGAGTGAGCTCCAGCCACATGGGTCGTTGGCCTCCACTCTGTGCATGCAGAGGGCAGGGCAACACACGGCCTGCTCCGGCGGAGAGCCAGACCTCCACCTCTGGAAACCAGTCTTGGTAACAGAGTGGGGGCCGGTGTCATGAGCAATGCATGTCACACTCCCGGCTTAGATATTAGCTGCCCGGAATCATATCCGGAGAGTAACATTGATTGTATGAACTCAAAGCTGACGACCCTTCACCTCAAGCAGAAATGTGACTTTACAACCAGTCTGATATGATGGACCCCTCTCCCGAAGCACTGCTGGGCGATTGAAAGTTCCAAAGTCGACATCGCCTGACTGAAGCACTGTGGTGACTAGGCACGTCACCTCGCGCAGAACCTCTGCTTACAAAAGGGTCCTCACAGGAGCGCCTAGTGTGTCGCATGGCTCTCTCGTAGCTGGGCAGAAGGTGCTGCTCCACAGGCTGGCTTTGCACGTAGAAACTGGATCCTGAGGGCTAAAGCATTCTTTGCCCCTTTGGAAGCAGGAGGCTTGGGGCGAGAAAACTGAACGAAAGGCACGGGGTGGCGCCCATGTTGGACACCCTGCAGGAATTGCCCGGGAGGACGAGTGAGTTTTCTCGAAAGAAACAGTGCGCCTGCCGTTCCTTGCCAGGAGCTCGTGCAGCAGACTGCTTCAGCTAAGGCGAATGTCGACTGAGCGGCACACTCAAAGTAAGGGGCAGTGTTTCCATCAGCAAAGTTGGTGGTCACAAGTAGACCCGAGGCTTTCACCACTGAAGTGCTGTAATGCTGGTGTGCCTTTCACATATCTGAGGACGCTCACGTCTGCACCAGTTTCCGAGGAAAATCACTGTGTACCCAAAGTGTCATCTGTGCCTTCTGAGCAACCTCATGCCTCATGACGGTCTTTGGGCTCTACTGTTGGTATGCAGAAGGCCAGGCAGCAATGTGTTTCCTCCATCGGGGAGCCAGATAGCCACAGCATGGAAGAATCCTCAGGACGAGTTTTCTCCCTGGTCTTCTGGGCAATGCAAGGGGACCCCAGTTTGTAAACCTGAGCTGCACTGGAACAAACACCGCCATGGCAAGTGTTCTCAGAATTCATAGCTGACGTCTTCCCCTCGCATGCATCACGTCGACTTCAGATCCAGCTGGAGACATGTGCTCTCAGCCTTTGAAGACTGTCAGGCCTTTGCAAGATCCACGGTGATGTAGGTGAAACTAGATCATTCACTGGCTCACACCATTCACCTCAGGAGGACTCCTGCTTGCCAAGGTGTTTTCATGGAAGGGCACATGTGTGTGGCATGTCTCTTTCACCTGCTTGTGGACTTCAGGTACATGAGCTAGGTGTCAACCGTGAAAGTGGAGAGGGACGGGAACAGCACAATTTGCCCCAGTGACAAAGCAGAGAGATGTGTCCTCAGAGCTGCCTGAGAAACAGTCCTGTTGCCGGTCTTCTATTCACCCCAGGATTACCCTGAGAGGTAACCTGAGGCCGAGTGAATTTTCTTGGAAGAACCGGAGTGCGTGCCGTTCCTTGCTAGGTTCTCATCCCAAAGCCTTCTTGGCTAGTCATAAGGAAACTTGCCCGCGTGTTGCAAGGAAAGTCCGTGTTTTGGATGATCAGTGCTTCATGAAAAGCACTGTGGTCGCCAACTTTCTCAACCCTGCAGGAATGCCCGGGGAGGAACGGAGACTTTGCCCAAAGAAACAGAGTGCTTGCAATGCCTTGCTAGGAGCACATCCAGCACAGGACTTTATCTATGGCGAATGTCAGCCGAGCGCCAGAGTCAAAGTAAGGTGCAGTGTTTCCACCAGCAGAGTCGCAGTCAGCAGTTTCAAAGAGGCCTTCCCCACTAAAGTGCTGTAAATGCGGGTGTGCCTTTCAAAGTCTGAGGATGCGAGCGTCTGCACCGTATTCCAAGGAAGGTCCCTGTGTACCAAAAGTGGCATCTGTGCCTGCTGAGCACCATCCAGCCACATGGGTCTTTGGACTCTACTGTTTTGTATGCAGGAGGCTGGGCAACAACGTTTTTCCTCCATGGGAGAGCTAGATTTGGAGAGCTTAGAGGAAGCCTGAAGAACAGGTTGATACCGGGGCTTCTGGGCAATGCAAGGGGGCCTCATTTTGTAACCCTGAGCTGCTTTTGGAAAACCACCGTGCTTACACGGTGAGTTCTCGGACTTCATACCTGACCTCTTGCTCCCTGAAGCAGCACCAGGACTTTACCTCTAGAGGGAGAAATAGGCAGTCGTCCTCTGAAGGTGGCTAGGCCTTCGGGAGATGTACCATGACCTAGGCGAAACGAAGGCGTTCACTGGCTCGCGCAATTTACTTCAGGAGGAACACTGGCTTTCCAAAGCGCTTTCAGCGAAGAAGTACAGTATGTGACACGGGCCTCCTTTGGTTCCCGGAACGTCAACTACATGAGCTGTGTGGCAACCGTGAAAAGGAGGCCGGACGAGAAAAGCGAAATCTGTCCCGTTGGCAACCCGGAGAGCTGGGTGCTCAGAGCTGCCTGAAAAAGGGTCCTGTTGCCCGTCTTGTACTCACCGTAGGAGTCCCCGGGGAGGCAAAGTGAGGAAGAGTGAGTTTTCTCGCAAGAACGAGGGGGTGTGGGCAGTTCCTCGCTAGGAGCTCATCCCAAAGCCTTCTTGGCTAGTGGTTCGGAAACCTGCCCGCATGCTGCCAAAGGAAAGTCCTCGAGAGCCGTGAAAAGTGTTGGGAGTGCAGCTCTGTCTGAGAAGCCTTAGTGAAGGTACTGCTTTAACACTGGTAGGCCTCTCAGGACTGCAGGGTCTCTCGCGCCTGGACCCAGGTCATGGAAGAACACGGTGTACCCAAAGTGTCAACTGCGGCTTCTGAGTGAGCTCCAGCCACATGGGTCGTTGGCCTCCACTCTGTGCATGCAGAGGGCAGGGCAACACACGGCCTGCTCCGGCGGAGAGCCAGACCTCCACCTCTGGAAACCAGTCTTGGTAACAGAGTGGGGGCCGGTGTCATGAGCAATGCATGTCACACTCCCGGCTTAGATATTAGCTGCCCGGAATCATATCCGGAGAGTAACATTGATTGTATGAACTCAAAGCTGACGACCCTTCACCTCAAGCAGAAATGTGACTTTACAACCAGTCTGATATGATGGACCCCTCTCCCGAAGCACTGCTGGGCGATTGAAAGTTCCAAAGTCGACATCGCCTGACTGAAGCACTGTGGTGACTAGGCACGTCACCTCGCGCAGAACCTCTGCTTACAAAAGGGTCCTCACAGGAGCGCCTAGTGTGTCGCATGGCTCTCTCGTAGCTGGGCAGAAGGTGCTGCTCCACAGGCTGGCTTTGCACGTAGAAACTGGATCCTGAGGGCTAAAGCATTCTTTGCCCCTTTGGAAGCAGGAGGCTTGGGGCGAGAAAACTGAACGAAAGGCACGGGGTGGCGCCCATGTTGGACACCCTGCAGGAATTGCCCGGGAGGACGAGTGAGTTTTCTCGAAAGAAACAGTGCGCCTGCCGTTCCTTGCCAGGAGCTCGTGCAGCAGACTGCTTCAGCTAAGGCGAATGTCGACTGAGCGGCACACTCAAAGTAAGGGGCAGTGTTTCCATCAGCAAAGTTGGTGGTCACAAGTAGACCCGAGGCTTTCACCACTGAAGTGCTGTAATGCTGGTGTGCCTTTCACATATCTGAGGACGCTCACGTCTGCACCAGTTTCCGAGGAAAATCACTGTGTACCCAAAGTGTCATCTGTGCCTTCTGAGCAACCTCATGCCTCATGACGGTCTTTGGGCTCTACTGTTGGTATGCAGAAGGCCAGGCAGCAATGTGTTTCCTCCATCGGGGAGCCAGATAGCCACAGCATGGAAGAATCCTCAGGACGAGTTTTCTCCCTGGTCTTCTGGGCAATGCAAGGGGACCCCAGTTTGTAAACCTGAGCTGCACTGGAACAAACACCGCCATGGCAAGTGTTCTCAGAATTCATAGCTGACGTCTTCCCCTCGCATGCATCACGTCGACTTCAGATCCAGCTGGAGACATGTGCTCTCAGCCTTTGAAGACTGTCAGGCCTTTGCAAGATCCACGGTGATGTAGGTGAAACTAGATCATTCACTGGCTCACACCATTCACCTCAGGAGGACTCCTGCTTGCCAAGGTGTTTTCATGGAAGGGCACATGTGTGTGGCATGTCTCTTTCACCTGCTTGTGGACTTCAGGTACATGAGCTAGGTGTCAACCGTGAAAGTGGAGAGGGACGGGAACAGCACAATTTGCCCCAGTGACAAAGCAGAGAGATGTGTCCTCAGAGCTGCCTGAGAAACAGTCCTGTTGCCGGTCTTCTATTCACCCCAGGATTACCCTGAGAGGTAACCTGAGGCCGAGTGAATTTTCTTGGAAGAACCGGAGTGCGTGCCGTTCCTTGCTAGGTTCTCATCCCAAAGCCTTCTTGGCTAGTCATAAGGAAACTTGCCCGCGTGTTGCAAGGAAAGTCCGTGTTTTGGATGATCAGTGCTTCATGAAAAGCACTGTGGTCGCCAACTTTCTCAACCCTGCAGGAATGCCCGGGGAGGAACGGAGACTTTGCCCAAAGAAACAGAGTGCTTGCAATGCCTTGCTAGGAGCACATCCAGCACAGGACTTTATCTATGGCGAATGTCAGCCGAGCGCCAGAGTCAAAGTAAGGTGCAGTGTTTCCACCAGCAGAGTCGCAGTCAGCAGTTTCAAAGAGGCCTTCCCCACTAAAGTGCTGTAAATGCGGGTGTGCCTTTCAAAGTCTGAGGATGCGAGCGTCTGCACCGTATTCCAAGGAAGGTCCCTGTGTACCAAAAGTGGCATCTGTGCCTGCTGAGCACCATCCAGCCACATGGGTCTTTGGACTCTACTGTTTTGTATGCAGGAGGCTGGGCAACAACGTTTTTCCTCCATGGGAGAGCTAGATTTGGAGAGCTTAGAGGAAGCCTGAAGAACAGGTTGATACCGGGGCTTCTGGGCAATGCAAGGGGGCCTCATTTTGTAACCCTGAGCTGCTTTTGGAAAACCACCGTGCTTACACGGTGAGTTCTCGGACTTCATACCTGACCTCTTGCTCCCTGAAGCAGCACCAGGACTTTACCTCTAGAGGGAGAAATAGGCAGTCGTCCTCTGAAGGTGGCTAGGCCTTCGGGAGATGTACCATGACCTAGGCGAAACGAAGGCGTTCACTGGCTCGCGCAATTTACTTCAGGAGGAACACTGGCTTTCCAAAGCGCTTTCAGCGAAGAAGTACAGTATGTGACACGGGCCTCCTTTGGTTCCCGGAACGTCAACTACATGAGCTGTGTGGCAACCGTGAAAAGGAGGCCGGACGAGAAAAGCGAAATCTGTCCCGTTGGCAACCCGGAGAGCTGGGTGCTCAGAGCTGCCTGAAAAAGGGTCCTGTTGCCCGTCTTGTACTCACCGTAGGAGTCCCCGGGGAGGCAAAGTGAGGAAGAGTGAGTTTTCTCGCAAGAACGAGGGGGTGTGGGCAGTTCCTCGCTAGGAGCTCATCCCAAAGCCTTCTTGGCTAGTGGTTCGGAAACCTGCCCGCATGCTGCCAAAGGAAAGTCCTCGAGAGCCGTGAAAAGTGTTGGGAGTGCAGCTCTGTCTGAGAAGCCTTAGTGAAGGTACTGCTTTAACACTGGTAGGCCTCTCAGGACTGCAGGGTCTCTCGCGCCTGGACCCAGGTCATGGAAGAACACGGTGTACCCAAAGTGTCAACTGCGGCTTCTGAGTGAGCTCCAGCCACATGGGTCGTTGGCCTCCACTCTGTGCATGCAGAGGGCAGGGCAACACACGGCCTGCTCCGGCGGAGAGCCAGACCTCCACCTCTGGAAACCAGTCTTGGTAACAGAGTGGGGGCCGGTGTCATGAGCAATGCATGTCACACTCCCGGCTTAGATATTAGCTGCCCGGAATCATATCCGGAGAGTAACATTGATTGTATGAACTCAAAGCTGACGACCCTTCACCTCAAGCAGAAATGTGACTTTACAACCAGTCTGATATGATGGACCCCTCTCCCGAAGCACTGCTGGGCGATTGAAAGTTCCAAAGTCGACATCGCCTGACTGAAGCACTGTGGTGACTAGGCACGTCACCTCGCGCAGAACCTCTGCTTACAAAAGGGTCCTCACAGGAGCGCCTAGTGTGTCGCATGGCTCTCTCGTAGCTGGGCAGAAGGTGCTGCTCCACAGGCTGGCTTTGCACGTAGAAACTGGATCCTGAGGGCTAAAGCATTCTTTGCCCCTTTGGAAGCAGGAGGCTTGGGGCGAGAAAACTGAACGAAAGGCACGGGGTGGCGCCCATGTTGGACACCCTGCAGGAATTGCCCGGGAGGACGAGTGAGTTTTCTCGAAAGAAACAGTGCGCCTGCCGTTCCTTGCCAGGAGCTCGTGCAGCAGACTGCTTCAGCTAAGGCGAATGTCGACTGAGCGGCACACTCAAAGTAAGGGGCAGTGTTTCCATCAGCAAAGTTGGTGGTCACAAGTAGACCCGAGGCTTTCACCACTGAAGTGCTGTAATGCTGGTGTGCCTTTCACATATCTGAGGACGCTCACGTCTGCACCAGTTTCCGAGGAAAATCACTGTGTACCCAAAGTGTCATCTGTGCCTTCTGAGCAACCTCATGCCTCATGATGGTCTTTGGGCTCTACTGTTGGTATGCAGAAGGCCAGGCAGCAATGTGTTTCCTCCATCGGGGAGCCAGATAGCCACAGCATGGAAGAATCCTCAGGACGAGTTTTCTCCCTGGTCTTCTGGGCAATGCAAGGGGACCCCAGTTTGTAAACCTGAGCTGCACTGGAACAAACACCGCCATGGCAAGTGTTCTCAGAATTCATAGCTGACGTCTTCCCCTCGCATGCATCACGTCGACTTCAGATCCAGCTGGAGACATGTGCTCTCAGCCTTTGAAGACTGTCAGGCCTTTGCAAGATCCACGGTGATGTAGGTGAAACTAGATCATTCACTGGCTCACACCATTCACCTCAGGAGGACTCCTGCTTGCCAAGGTGTTTTCATGGAAGGGCACATGTGTGTGGCATGTCTCTTTCACCTGCTTGTGGACTTCAGGTACATGAGCTAGGTGTCAACCGTGAAAGTGGAGAGGGACGGGAACAGCACAATTTGCCCCAGTGACAAAGCAGAGAGATGTGTCCTCAGAGCTGCCTGAGAAACAGTCCTGTTGCCGGTCTTCTATTCACCCCAGGATTACCCTGAGAGGTAACCTGAGGCCGAGTGAATTTTCTTGGAAGAACCGGAGTGCGTGCCGTTCCTTGCTAGGTTCTCATCCCAAAGCCTTCTTGGCTAGTCATAAGGAAACTTGCCCGCGTGTTGCAAGGAAAGTCCGTGTTTTGGATGATCAGTGCTTCATGAAAAGCACTGTGGTCGCCAACTTTCTCAACCCTGCAGGAATGCCCGGGGAGGAACGGAGACTTTGCCCAAAGAAACAGAGTGCTTGCAATGCCTTGCTAGGAGCACATCCAGCACAGGACTTTATCTATGGCGAATGTCAGCCGAGCGCCAGAGTCAAAGTAAGGTGCAGTGTTTCCACCAGCAGAGTCGCAGTCAGCAGTTTCAAAGAGGCCTTCCCCACTAAAGTGCTGTAAATGCGGGTGTGCCTTTCAAAGTCTGAGGATGCGAGCGTCTGCACCGTATTCCAAGGAAGGTCCCTGTGTACCAAAAGTGGCATCTGTGCCTGCTGAGCACCATCCAGCCACATGGGTCTTTGGACTCTACTGTTTTGTATGCAGGAGGCTGGGCAACAACGTTTTTCCTCCATGGGAGAGCTAGATTTGGAGAGCTTAGAGGAAGCCTGAAGAACAGGTTGATACCGGGGCTTCTGGGCAATGCAAGGGGGCCTCATTTTGTAACCCTGAGCTGCTTTTGGAAAACCACCGTGCTTACACGGTGAGTTCTCGGACTTCATACCTGACCTCTTGCTCCCTGAAGCAGCACCAGGACTTTACCTCTAGAGGGAGAAATAGGCAGTCGTCCTCTGAAGGTGGCTAGGCCTTCGGGAGATGTACCATGACCTAGGCGAAACGAAGGCGTTCACTGGCTCGCGCAATTTACTTCAGGAGGAACACTGGCTTTCCAAAGCGCTTTCAGCGAAGAAGTACAGTATGTGACACGGGCCTCCTTTGGTTCCCGGAACGTCAACTACATGAGCTGTGTGGCAACCGTGAAAAGGAGGCCGGACGAGAAAAGCGAAATCTGTCCCGTTGGCAACCCGGAGAGCTGGGTGCTCAGAGCTGCCTGAAAAAGGGTCCTGTTGCCCGTCTTGTACTCACCGTAGGAGTCCCCGGGGAGGCAAAGTGAGGAAGAGTGAGTTTTCTCGCAAGAACGAGGGGGTGTGGGCAGTTCCTCGCTAGGAGCTCATCCCAAAGCCTTCTTGGCTAGTGGTTCGGAAACCTGCCCGCATGCTGCCAAAGGAAAGTCCTCGAGAGCCGTGAAAAGTGTTGGGAGTGCAGCTCTGTCTGAGAAGCCTTAGTGAAGGTACTGCTTTAACACTGGTAGGCCTCTCAGGACTGCAGGGTCTCTCGCGCCTGGACCCAGGTCATGGAAGAACACGGTGTACCCAAAGTGTCAACTGCGGCTTCTGAGTGAGCTCCAGCCACATGGGTCGTTGGCCTCCACTCTGTGCATGCAGAGGGCAGGGCAACACACGGCCTGCTCCGGCGGAGAGCCAGACCTCCACCTCTGGAAACCAGTCTTGGTAACAGAGTGGGGGCCGGTGTCATGAGCAATGCATGTCACACTCCCGGCTTAGATATTAGCTGCCCGGAATCATATCCGGAGAGTAACATTGATTGTATGAACTCAAAGCTGACGACCCTTCACCTCAAGCAGAAATGTGACTTTACAACCAGTCTGATATGATGGACCCCTCTCCCGAAGCACTGCTGGGCGATTGAAAGTTCCAAAGTCGACATCGCCTGACTGAAGCACTGTGGTGACTAGGCACGTCACCTCGCGCAGAACCTCTGCTTACAAAAGGGTCCTCACAGGAGCGCCTAGTGTGTCGCATGGCTCTCTCGTAGCTGGGCAGAAGGTGCTGCTCCACAGGCTGGCTTTGCACGTAGAAACTGGATCCTGAGGGCTAAAGCATTCTTTGCCCCTTTGGAAGCAGGAGGCTTGGGGCGAGAAAACTGAACGAAAGGCACGGGGTGGCGCCCATGTTGGACACCCTGCAGGAATTGCCCGGGAGGACGAGTGAGTTTTCTCGAAAGAAACAGTGCGCCTGCCGTTCCTTGCCAGGAGCTCGTGCAGCAGACTGCTTCAGCTAAGGCGAATGTCGACTGAGCGGCACACTCAAAGTAAGGGGCAGTGTTTCCATCAGCAAAGTTGGTGGTCACAAGTAGACCCGAGGCTTTCACCACTGAAGTGCTGTAATGCTGGTGTGCCTTTCACATATCTGAGGACGCTCACGTCTGCACCAGTTTCCGAGGAAAATCACTGTGTACCCAAAGTGTCATCTGTGCCTTCTGAGCAACCTCATGCCTCATGATGGTCTTTGGGCTCTACTGTTGGTATGCAGAAGGCCAGGCAGCAATGTGTTTCCTCCATCGGGGAGCCAGATAGCCACAGCATGGAAGAATCCTCAGGACGAGTTTTCTCCCTGGTCTTCTGGGCAATGCAAGGGGACCCCAGTTTGTAAACCTGAGCTGCACTGGAACAAACACCGCCATGGCAAGTGTTCTCAGAATTCATAGCTGACGTCTTCCCCTCGCATGCATCACGTCGACTTCAGATCCAGCTGGAGACATGTGCTCTCAGCCTTTGAAGACTGTCAGGCCTTTGCAAGATCCACGGTGATGTAGGTGAAACTAGATCATTCACTGGCTCACACCATTCACCTCAGGAGGACTCCTGCTTGCCAAGGTGTTTTCATGGAAGGGCACATGTGTGTGGCATGTCTCTTTCACCTGCTTGTGGACTTCAGGTACATGAGCTAGGTGTCAACCGTGAAAGTGGAGAGGGACGGGAACAGCACAATTTGCCCCAGTGACAAAGCAGAGAGATGTGTCCTCAGAGCTGCCTGAGAAACAGTCCTGTTGCCGGTCTTCTATTCACCCCAGGATTACCCTGAGAGGTAACCTGAGGCCGAGTGAATTTTCTTGGAAGAACCGGAGTGCGTGCCGTTCCTTGCTAGGTTCTCATCCCAAAGCCTTCTTGGCTAGTCATAAGGAAACTTGCCCGCGTGTTGCAAGGAAAGTCCGTGTTTTGGATGATCAGTGCTTCATGAAAAGCACTGTGGTCGCCAACTTTCTCAACCCTGCAGGAATGCCCGGGGAGGAACGGAGACTTTGCCCAAAGAAACAGAGTGCTTGCAATGCCTTGCTAGGAGCACATCCAGCACAGGACTTTATCTATGGCGAATGTCAGCCGAGCGCCAGAGTCAAAGTAAGGTGCAGTGTTTCCACCAGCAGAGTCGCAGTCAGCAGTTTCAAAGAGGCCTTCCCCACTAAAGTGCTGTAAATGCGGGTGTGCCTTTCAAAGTCTGAGGATGCGAGCGTCTGCACCGTATTCCAAGGAAGGTCCCTGTGTACCAAAAGTGGCATCTGTGCCTGCTGAGCACCATCCAGCCACATGGGTCTTTGGACTCTACTGTTTTGTATGCAGGAGGCTGGGCAACAACGTTTTTCCTCCATGGGAGAGCTAGATTTGGAGAGCTTAGAGGAAGCCTGAAGAACACGTTGATACCGGGGCTTCTGGGCAATGCAAGGGGGCCTCATTTTGTAACCCTGAGCTGCTTTTGGAAAACCACCGTGCTTACACGGTGAGTTCTCGGACTTCATACCTGACCTCTTGCTCCCTGAAGCAGCACCAGGACTTTACCTCTAGAGGGAGAAATAGGCAGTCGTCCTCTGAAGGTGGCTAGGCCTTCGGGAGATGTACCATGACCTAGGCGAAACGAAGGCGTTCACTGGCTCGCGCAATTTACTTCAGGAGGAACACTGGCTTTCCAAAGCGCTTTCAGCGAAGAAGTACAGTATGTGACACGGGCCTCCTTTGGTTCCCGGAACGTCAACTACATGAGCTGTGTGGCAACCGTGAAAAGGAGGCCGGACGAGAAAAGCGAAATCTGTCCCGTTGGCAACCCGGAGAGCTGGGTGCTCAGAGCTGCCTGAAAAAGGGTCCTGTTGCCCGTCTTGTACTCACCGTAGGAGTCCCCGGGGAGGCAAAGTGAGGAAGAGTGAGTTTTCTCGCAAGAACGAGGGGGTGTGGGCAGTTCCTCGCTAGGAGCTCATCCCAAAGCCTTCTTGGCTAGTGGTTCGGAAACCTGCCCGCATGCTGCCAAAGGAAAGTCCTCGAGAGCCGTGAAAAGTGTTGGGAGTGCAGCTCTGTCTGAGAAGCCTTAGTGAAGGTACTGCTTTAACACTGGTAGGCCTCTCAGGACTGCAGGGTCTCTCGCGCCTGGACCCAGGTCATGGAAGAACACGGTGTACCCAAAGTGTCAACTGCGGCTTCTGAGTGAGCTCCAGCCACATGGGTCGTTGGCCTCCACTCTGTGCATGCAGAGGGCAGGGCAACACACGGCCTGCTCCGGCGGAGAGCCAGACCTCCACCTCTGGAAACCAGTCTTGGTAACAGAGTGGGGGCCGGTGTCATGAGCAATGCATGTCACACTCCCGGCTTAGATATTAGCTGCCCGGAATCATATCCGGAGAGTAACATTGATTGTATGAACTCAAAGCTGACGACCCTTCACCTCAAGCAGAAATGTGACTTTACAACCAGTCTGATATGATGGACCCCTCTCCCGAAGCACTGCTGGGCGATTGAAAGTTCCAAAGTCGACATCGCCTGACTGAAGCACTGTGGTGACTAGGCACGTCACCTCGCGCAGAACCTCTGCTTACAAAAGGGTCCTCACAGGAGCGCCTAGTGTGTCGCATGGCTCTCTCGTAGCTGGGCAGAAGGTGCTGCTCCACAGGCTGGCTTTGCACGTAGAAACTGGATCCTGAGGGCTAAAGCATTCTTTGCCCCTTTGGAAGCAGGAGGCTTGGGGCGAGAAAACTGAACGAAAGGCACGGGGTGGCGCCCATGTTGGACACCCTGCAGGAATTGCCCGGGAGGACGAGTGAGTTTTCTCGAAAGAAACAGTGCGCCTGCCGTTCCTTGCCAGGAGCTCGTGCAGCAGACTGCTTCAGCTAAGGCGAATGTCGACTGAGCGGCACACTCAAAGTAAGGGGCAGTGTTTCCATCAGCAAAGTTGGTGGTCACAAGTAGACCCGAGGCTTTCACCACTGAAGTGCTGTAATGCTGGTGTGCCTTTCACATATCTGAGGACGCTCACGTCTGCACCAGTTTCCGAGGAAAATCACTGTGTACCCAAAGTGTCATCTGTGCCTTCTGAGCAACCTCATGCCTCATGATGGTCTTTGGGCTCTACTGTTGGTATGCAGAAGGCCAGGCAGCAATGTGTTTCCTCCATCGGGGAGCCAGATAGCCACAGCATGGAAGAATCCTCAGGACGAGTTTTCTCCCTGGTCTTCTGGGCAATGCAAGGGGACCCCAGTTTGTAAACCTGAGCTGCACTGGAACAAACACCGCCATGGCAAGTGTTCTCAGAATTCATAGCTGACGTCTTCCCCTCGCATGCATCACGTCGACTTCAGATCCAGCTGGAGACATGTGCTCTCAGCCTTTGAAGACTGTCAGGCCTTTGCAAGATCCACGGTGATGTAGGTGAAACTAGATCATTCACTGGCTCACACCATTCACCTCAGGA
The DNA here is from genome assembly GCF_028564815.1 of Eubalaena glacialis. NCBI lineage: Eukaryota > Metazoa > Chordata > Mammalia > Artiodactyla > Balaenidae > Eubalaena > Eubalaena glacialis. The sequence goes on from NW_026871432.1 coordinate 82,433, forward strand.
GGACTCCTGCTTGCCAAGGTGTTTTCATGGAAGGGCACATGTGTGTGGCATGTCTCTTTCACCTGCTTGTGGACTTCAGGTACATGAGCTAGGTGTCAACCGTGAAAGTGGAGAGGGACGGGAACAGCACAATTTGCCCCAGTGACAAAGCAGAGAGATGTGTCCTCAGAGCTGCCTGAGAAACAGTCCTGTTGCCGGTCTTCTATTCACCCCAGGATTACCCTGAGAGGTAACCTGAGGCCGAGTGAATTTTCTTGGAAGAACCGGAGTGCGTGCCGTTCCTTGCTAGGTTCTCATCCCAAAGCCTTCTTGGCTAGTCATAAGGAAACTTGCCCGCGTGTTGCAAGGAAAGTCCGTGTTTTGGATGATCAGTGCTTCATGAAAAGCACTGTGGTCGCCAACTTTCTCAACCCTGCAGGAATGCCCGGGGAGGAACGGAGACTTTGCCCAAAGAAACAGAGTGCTTGCAATGCCTTGCTAGGAGCACATCCAGCACAGGACTTTATCTATGGCGAATGTCAGCCGAGCGCCAGAGTCAAAGTAAGGTGCAGTGTTTCCACCAGCAGAGTCGCAGTCAGCAGTTTCAAAGAGGCCTTCCCCACTAAAGTGCTGTAAATGCGGGTGTGCCTTTCAAAGTCTGAGGATGCGAGCGTCTGCACCGTATTCCAAGGAAGGTCCCTGTGTACCAAAAGTGGCATCTGTGCCTGCTGAGCACCATCCAGCCACATGGGTCTTTGGACTCTACTGTTTTGTATGCAGGAGGCTGGGCAACAACGTTTTTCCTCCATGGGAGAGCTAGATTTGGAGAGCTTAGAGGAAGCCTGAAGAACACGTTGATACCGGGGCTTCTGGGCAATGCAAGGGGGCCTCATTTTGTAACCCTGAGCTGCTTTTGGAAAACCACCGTGCTTACACGGTGAGTTCTCGGACTTCATACCTGACCTCTTGCTCCCTGAAGCAGCACCAGGACTTTACCTCTAGAGGGAGAAATAGGCAGTCGTCCTCTGAAGGTGGCTAGGCCTTCGGGAGATGTACCATGACCTAGGCGAAACGAAGGCGTTCACTGGCTCGCGCAATTTACTTCAGGAGGAACACTGGCTTTCCAAAGCGCTTTCAGCGAAGAAGTACAGTATGTGACACGGGCCTCCTTTGGTTCCCGGAACGTCAACTACATGAGCTGTGTGGCAACCGTGAAAAGGAGGCCGGACGAGAAAAGCGAAATCTGTCCCGTTGGCAACCCGGAGAGCTGGGTGCTCAGAGCTGCCTGAAAAAGGGTCCTGTTGCCCGTCTTGTACTCACCGTAGGAGTCCCCGGGGAGGCAAAGTGAGGAAGAGTGAGTTTTCTCGCAAGAACGAGGGGGTGTGGGCAGTTCCTCGCTAGGAGCTCATCCCAAAGCCTTCTTGGCTAGTGGTTCGGAAACCTGCCCGCATGCTGCCAAAGGAAAGTCCTCGAGAGCCGTGAAAAGTGTTGGGAGTGCAGCTCTGTCTGAGAAGCCTTAGTGAAGGTACTGCTTTAACACTGGTAGGCCTCTCAGGACTGCAGGGTCTCTCGCGCCTGGACCCAGGTCATGGAAGAACACGGTGTACCCAAAGTGTCAACTGCGGCTTCTGAGTGAGCTCCAGCCACATGGGTCGTTGGCCTCCACTCTGTGCATGCAGAGGGCAGGGCAACACACGGCCTGCTCCGGCGGAGAGCCAGACCTCCACCTCTGGAAACCAGTCTTGGTAACAGAGTGGGGGCCGGTGTCATGAGCAATGCATGTCACACTCCCGGCTTAGATATTAGCTGCCCGGAATCATATCCGGAGAGTAACATTGATTGTATGAACTCAAAGCTGACGACCCTTCACCTCAAGCAGAAATGTGACTTTACAACCAGTCTGATATGATGGACCCCTCTCCCGAAGCACTGCTGGGCGATTGAAAGTTCCAAAGTCGACATCGCCTGACTGAAGCACTGTGGTGACTAGGCACGTCACCTCGCGCAGAACCTCTGCTTACAAAAGGGTCCTCACAGGAGCGCCTAGTGTGTCGCATGGCTCTCTCGTAGCTGGGCAGAAGGTGCTGCTCCACAGGCTGGCTTTGCACGTAGAAACTGGATCCTGAGGGCTAAAGCATTCTTTGCCCCTTTGGAAGCAGGAGGCTTGGGGCGAGAAAACTGAACGAAAGGCACGGGGTGGCGCCCATGTTGGACACCCTGCAGGAATTGCCCGGGAGGACGAGTGAGTTTTCTCGAAAGAAACAGTGCGCCTGCCGTTCCTTGCCAGGAGCTCGTGCAGCAGACTGCTTCAGCTAAGGCGAATGTCGACTGAGCGGCACACTCAAAGTAAGGGGCAGTGTTTCCATCAGCAAAGTTGGTGGTCACAAGTAGACCCGAGGCTTTCACCACTGAAGTGCTGTAATGCTGGTGTGCCTTTCACATATCTGAGGACGCTCACGTCTGCACCAGTTTCCGAGGAAAATCACTGTGTACCCAAAGTGTCATCTGTGCCTTCTGAGCAACCTCATGCCTCATGATGGTCTTTGGGCTCTACTGTTGGTATGCAGAAGGCCAGGCAGCAATGTGTTTCCTCCATCGGGGAGCCAGATAGCCACAGCATGGAAGAATCCTCAGGACGAGTTTTCTCCCTGGTCTTCTGGGCAATGCAAGGGGACCCCAGTTTGTAAACCTGAGCTGCACTGGAACAAACACCGCCATGGCAAGTGTTCTCAGAATTCATAGCTGACGTCTTCCCCTCGCATGCATCACGTCGACTTCAGATCCAGCTGGAGACATGTGCTCTCAGCCTTTGAAGACTGTCAGGCCTTTGCAAGATCCACGGTGATGTAGGTGAAACTAGATCATTCACTGGCTCACACCATTCACCTCAGGAGGACTCCTGCTTGCCAAGGTGTTTTCATGGAAGGGCACATGTGTGTGGCATGTCTCTTTCACCTGCTTGTGGACTTCAGGTACATGAGCTAGGTGTCAACCGTGAAAGTGGAGAGGGACGGGAACAGCACAATTTGCCCCAGTGACAAAGCAGAGAGATGTGTCCTCAGAGCTGCCTGAGAAACAGTCCTGTTGCCGGTCTTCTATTCACCCCAGGATTACCCTGAGAGGTAACCTGAGGCCGAGTGAATTTTCTTGGAAGAACCGGAGTGCGTGCCGTTCCTTGCTAGGTTCTCATCCCAAAGCCTTCTTGGCTAGTCATAAGGAAACTTGCCCGCGTGTTGCAAGGAAAGTCCGTGTTTTGGATGATCAGTGCTTCATGAAAAGCACTGTGGTCGCCAACTTTCTCAACCCTGCAGGAATACCCGGGGAGGAACGGAGACTTTGCCCAAAGAAACAGAGTGCTTGCAATGCCTTGCTAGGAGCACATCCAGCACAGGACTTTATCTATGGCGAATGTCAGCCGAGCGCCAGAGTCAAAGTAAGGTGCAGTGTTTCCACCAGCAGAGTCGCAGTCAGCAGTTTCAAAGAGGCCTTCCCCACTAAAGTGCTGTAAATGCGGGTGTGCCTTTCAAAGTCTGAGGATGCGAGCGTCTGCACCGTATTCCAAGGAAGGTCCCTGTGTACCAAAAGTGGCATCTGTGCCTGCTGAGCACCATCCAGCCACATGGGTCTTTGGACTCTACTGTTTTGTATGCAGGAGGCTGGGCAACAACGTTTTTCCTCCATGGGAGAGCTAGATTTGGAGAGCTTAGAGGAAGCCTGAAGAACAGGTTGATACCGGGGCTTCTGGGCAATGCAAGGGGGCCTCATTTTGTAACCCTGAGCTGCTTTTGGAAAACCACCGTGCTTACACGGTGAGTTCTCGGACTTCATACCTGACCTCTTGCTCCCTGAAGCAGCACCAGGACTTTACCTCTAGAGGGAGAAATAGGCAGTCGTCCTCTGAAGGTGGCTAGGCCTTCGGGAGATGTACCATGACCTAGGCGAAACGAAGGCGTTCACTGGCTCGCGCAATTTACTTCAGGAGGAACACTGGCTTTCCAAAGCGCTTTCAGCGAAGAAGTACAGTATGTGACACGGGCCTCCTTTGGTTCCCGGAACGTCAACTACATGAGCTGTGTGGCAACCGTGAAAAGGAGGCCGGACGAGAAAAGCGAAATCTGTCCCGTTGGCAACCCGGAGAGCTGGGTGCTCAGAGCTGCCTGAAAAAGGGTCCTGTTGCCCGTCTTGTACTCACCGTAGGAGTTCCCGGGGAGGCAAAGTGAGGAAGAGTGAGTTTTCTCGCAAGAACGAGGGGGTGTGGGCAGTTCCTCGCTAGGAGCTCATCCCAAAGCCTTCTTGGCTAGTGGTTCGGAAACCTGCCCGCATGCTGCCAAAGGAAAGTCCTCGAGAGCCGTGAAAAGTGTTGGGAGTGCAGCTCTGTCTGAGAAGCCTTAGTGAAGGTACTGCTTTAACACTGGTAGGCCTCTCAGGACTGCAGGGTCTCTCGCGCCTGGACCCAGGTCATGGAAGAACACGGTGTACCCAAAGTGTCAACTGCGGCTTCTGAGTGAGCTCCAGCCACATGGGTCGTTGGCCTCCACTCTGTGCATGCAGAGGGCAGGGCAACACACGGCCTGCTCCGGCGGAGAGCCAGACCTCCACCTCTGGAAACCAGTCTTGGTAACAGAGTGGGGGCCGGTGTCATGAGCAATGCATGTCACACTCCCGGCTTAGATATTAGCTGCCCGGAATCATATCCGGAGAGTAACATTGATTGTATGAACTCAAAGCTGACGACCCTTCACCTCAAGCAGAAATGTGACTTTACAACCAGTCTGATATGATGGACCCCTCTCCCGAAGCACTGCTGGGCGATTGAAAGTTCCAAAGTCGACATCGCCTGACTGAAGCACTGTGGTGACTAGGCACGTCACCTCGCGCAGAACCTCTGCTTACAAAAGGGTCCTCACAGGAGCGCCTAGTGTGTCGCATGGCTCTCTCGTAGCTGGGCAGAAGGTGCTGCTCCACAGGCTGGCTTTGCACGTAGAAACTGGATCCTGAGGGCTAAAGCATTCTTTGCCCCTTTGGAAGCAGGAGGCTTGGGGCGAGAAAACTGAACGAAAGGCACGGGGTGGCGCCCATGTTGGACACCCTGCAGGAATTGCCCGGGAGGACGAGTGAGTTTTCTCGAAAGAAACAGTGCGCCTGCCGTTCCTTGCCAGGAGCTCGTGCAGCAGACTGCTTCAGCTAAGGCGAATGTCGACTGAGCGGCACACTCAAAGTAAGGGGCAGTGTTTCCATCAGCAAAGTTGGTGGTCACAAGTAGACCCGAGGCTTTCACCACTGAAGTGCTGTAATGCTGGTGTGCCTTTCACATATCTGAGGACGCTCACGTCTGCACCAGTTTCCGAGGAAAATCACTGTGTACCCAAAGTGTCATCTGTGCCTTCTGAGCAACCTCATGCCTCATGATGGTCTTTGGGCTCTACTGTTGGTATGCAGAAGGCCAGGCAGCAATGTGTTTCCTCCATCGGGGAGCCAGATAGCCACAGCATGGAAGAATCCTCAGGACGAGTTTTCTCCCTGGTCTTCTGGGCAATGCAAGGGGACCCCAGTTTGTAAACCTGAGCTGCACTGGAACAAACACCGCCATGGCAAGTGTTCTCAGAATTCATAGCTGACGTCTTCCCCTCGCATGCATCACGTCGACTTCAGATCCAGCTGGAGACATGTGCTCTCAGCCTTTGAAGACTGTCAGGCCTTTGCAAGATCCACGGTGATGTAGGTGAAACTAGATCATTCACTGGCTCACACCATTCACCTCAGGAGGACTCCTGCTTGCCAAGGTGTTTTCATGGAAGGGCACATGTGTGTGGCATGTCTCTTTCACCTGCTTGTGGACTTCAGGTACATGAGCTAGGTGTCAACCGTGAAAGTGGAGAGGGACGGGAACAGCACAATTTGCCCCAGTGACAAAGCAGAGAGATGTGTCCTCAGAGCTGCCTGAGAAACAGTCCTGTTGCCGGTCTTCTATTCACCCCAGGATTACCCTGAGAGGTAACCTGAGGCCGAGTGAATTTTCTTGGAAGAACCGGAGTGCGTGCCGTTCCTTGCTAGGTTCTCATCCCAAAGCCTTCTTGGCTAGTCATAAGGAAACTTGCCCGCGTGTTGCAAGGAAAGTCCGTGTTTTGGATGATCAGTGCTTCATGAAAAGCACTGTGGTCGCCAACTTTCTCAACCCTGCAGGAATGCCCGGGGAGGAACGGAGACTTTGCCCAAAGAAACAGAGTGCTTGCAATGCCTTGCTAGGAGCACATCCAGCACAGGACTTTATCTATGGCGAATGTCAGCCGAGCGCCAGAGTCAAAGTAAGGTGCAGTGTTTCCACCAGCAGAGTCGCAGTCAGCAGTTTCAAAGAGGCCTTCCCCACTAAAGTGCTGTAAATGCGGGTGTGCCTTTCAAAGTCTGAGGATGCGAGCGTCTGCACCGTATTCCAAGGAAGGTCCCTGTGTACCAAAAGTGGCATCTGTGCCTGCTGAGCACCATCCAGCCACATGGGTCTTTGGACTCTACTGTTTTGTATGCAGGAGGCTGGGCAACAACGTTTTTCCTCCATGGGAGAGCTAGATTTGGAGAGCTTAGAGGAAGCCTGAAGAACACGTTGATACCGGGGCTTCTGGGCAATGCAAGGGGGCCTCATTTTGTAACCCTGAGCTGCTTTTGGAAAACCACCGTGCTTACACGGTGAGTTCTCGGACTTCATACCTGACCTCTTGCTCCCTGAAGCAGCACCAGGACTTTACCTCTAGAGGGAGAAATAGGCAGTCGTCCTCTGAAGGTGGCTAGGCCTTCGGGAGATGTACCATGACCTAGGCGAAACGAAGGCGTTCACTGGCTCGCGCAATTTACTTCAGGAGGAACACTGGCTTTCCAAAGCGCTTTCAGCGAAGAAGTACAGTATGTGACACGGGCCTCCTTTGGTTCCCGGAACGTCAACTACATGAGCTGTGTGGCAACCGTGAAAAGGAGGCCGGACGAGAAAAGCGAAATCTGTCCCGTTGGCAACCCGGAGAGCTGGGTGCTCAGAGCTGCCTGAAAAAGGGTCCTGTTGCCCGTCTTGTACTCACCGTAGGAGTCCCCGGGGAGGCAAAGTGAGGAAGAGTGAGTTTTCTCGCAAGAACGAGGGGGTGTGGGCAGTTCCTCGCTAGGAGCTCATCCCAAAGCCTTCTTGGCTAGTGGTTCGGAAACCTGCCCGCATGCTGCCAAAGGAAAGTCCTCGAGAGCCGTGAAAAGTGTTGGGAGTGCAGCTCTGTCTGAGAAGCCTTAGTGAAGGTACTGCTTTAACACTGGTAGGCCTCTCAGGACTGCAGGGTCTCTCGCGCCTGGACCCAGGTCATGGAAGAACACGGTGTACCCAAAGTGTCAACTGCGGCTTCTGAGTGAGCTCCAGCCACATGGGTCATTGGCCTCCACTCTGTGCATGCAGAGGGCAGGGCAACACACGGCCTGCTCCGGCGGAGAGCCAGACCTCCACCTCTGGAAACCAGTCTTGGTAACAGAGTGGGGGCCGGTGTCATGAGCAATGCATGTCACACTCCCGGCTTAGATATTAGCTGCCCGGAATCATATCCGGAGAGTAACATTGATTGTATGAACTCAAAGCTGACGACCCTTCACCTCAAGCAGAAATGTGACTTTACAACCAGTCTGATATGATGGACCCCTCTCCCGAAGCACTGCTGGGCGATTGAAAGTTCCAAAGTCGACATCGCCTGACTGAAGCACTGTGGTGACTAGGCACGTCACCTCGCGCAGAACCTCTGCTTACAAAAGGGTCCTCACAGGAGCGCCTAGTGTGTCGCATGGCTCTCTCGTAGCTGGGCAGAAGGTGCTGCTCCACAGGCTGGCTTTGCACGTAGAAACTGGATCCTGAGGGCTAAAGCATTCTTTGCCCCTTTGGAAGCAGGAGGCTTGGGGCGAGAAAACTGAACGAAAGGCACGGGGTGGCGCCCATGTTGGACACCCTGCAGGAATTGCCCGGGAGGACGAGTGAGTTTTCTCGAAAGAAACAGTGCGCCTGCCGTTCCTTGCCAGGAGCTCGTGCAGCAGACTGCTTCAGCTAAGGCGAATGTCGACTGAGCGGCACACTCAAAGTAAGGGGCAGTGTTTCCATCAGCAAAGTTGGTGGTCACAAGTAGACCCGAGGCTTTCACCACTGAAGTGCTGTAATGCTGGTGTGCCTTTCACATATCTGAGGACGCTCACGTCTGCACCAGTTTCCGAGGAAAATCACTGTGTACCCAAAGTGTCATCTGTGCCTTCTGAGCAACCTCATGCCTCATGATGGTCTTTGGGCTCTACTGTTGGTATGCAGAAGGCCAGGCAGCAATGTGTTTCCTCCATCGGGGAGCCAGATAGCCACAGCATGGAAGAATCCTCAGGACGAGTTTTCTCCCTGGTCTTCTGGGCAATGCAAGGGGACCCCAGTTTGTAAACCTGAGCTGCACTGGAACAAACACCGCCATGGCAAGTGTTCTCAGAATTCATAGCTGACGTCTTCCCCTCGCATGCATCACGTCGACTTCAGATCCAGCTGGAGACATGTGCTCTCAGCCTTTGAAGACTGTCAGGCCTTTGCAAGATCCACGGTGATGTAGGTGAAACTAGATCATTCACTGGCTCACACCATTCACCTCAGGAGGACTCCTGCTTGCCAAGGTGTTTTCATGGAAGGGCACATGTGTGTGGCATGTCTCTTTCACCTGCTTGTGGACTTCAGGTACATGAGCTAGGTGTCAACCGTGAAAGTGGAGAGGGACGGGAACAGCACAATTTGCCCCAGTGACAAAGCAGAGAGATGTGTCCTCAGAGCTGCCTGAGAAACAGTCCTGTTGCCGGTCTTCTATTCACCCCAGGATTACCCTGAGAGGTAACCTGAGGCCGAGTGAATTTTCTTGGAAGAACCGGAGTGCGTGCCGTTCCTTGCTAGGTTCTCATCCCAAAGCCTTCTTGGCTAGTCATAAGGAAACTTGCCCGCGTGTTGCAAGGAAAGTCCGTGTTTTGGATGATCAGTGCTTCATGAAAAGCACTGTGGTCGCCAACTTTCTCAACCCTGCAGGAATGCCCGGGGAGGAACGGAGACTTTGCCCAAAGAAACAGAGTGCTTGCAATGCCTTGCTAGGAGCACATCCAGCACAGGACTTTATCTATGGCGAATGTCAGCCGAGCGCCAGAGTCAAAGTAAGGTGCAGTGTTTCCACCAGCAGAGTCGCAGTCAGCAGTTTCAAAGAGGCCTTCCCCACTAAAGTGCTGTAAATGCGGGTGTGCCTTTCAAAGTCTGAGGATGCGAGCGTCTGCACCGTATTCCAAGGAAGGTCCCTGTGTACCAAAAGTGGCATCTGTGCCTGCTGAGCACCATCCAGCCACATGGGTCTTTGGACTCTACTGTTTTGTATGCAGGAGGCTGGGCAACAACGTTTTTCCTCCATGGGAGAGCTAGATTTGGAGAGCTTAGAGGAAGCCTGAAGAACACGTTGATACCGGGGCTTCTGGGCAATGCAAGGGGGCCTCATTTTGTAACCCTGAGCTGCTTTTGGAAAACCACCGTGCTTACACGGTGAGTTCTCGGACTTCATACCTGACCTCTTGCTCCCTGAAGCAGCACCAGGACTTTACCTCTAGAGGGAGAAATAGGCAGTCGTCCTCTGAAGGTGGCTAGGCCTTCGGGAGATGTACCATGACCTAGGCGAAACGAAGGCGTTCACTGGCTCGCGCAATTTACTTCAGGAGGAACACTGGCTTTCCAAAGCGCTTTCAGCGAAGAAGTACAGTATGTGACACGGGCCTCCTTTGGTTCCCGGAACGTCAACTACATGAGCTGTGTGGCAACCGTGAAAAGGAGGCCGGACGAGAAAAGCGAAATCTGTCCCGTTGGCAACCCGGAGAGCTGGGTGCTCAGAGCTGCCTGAAAAAGGGTCCTGTTGCCCGTCTTGTACTCACCGTAGGAGTTCCCGGGGAGGCAAAGTGAGGAAGAGTGAGTTTTCTCGCAAGAACGAGGGGGTGTGGGCAGTTCCTCGCTAGGAGCTCATCCCAAAGCCTTCTTGGCTAGTGGTTCGGAAACCTGCCCGCATGCTGCCAAAGGAAAGTCCTCGAGAGCCGTGAAAAGTGTTGGGAGTGCAGCTCTGTCTGAGAAGCCTTAGTGAAGGTACTGCTTTAACACTGGTAGGCCTCTCAGGACTGCAGGGTCTCTCGCGCCTGGACCCAGGTCATGGAAGAACACGGTGTACCCAAAGTGTCAACTGCGGCTTCTGAGTGAGCTCCAGCCACATGGGTCGTTGGCCTCCACTCTGTGCATGCAGAGGGCAGGGCAACACACGGCCTGCTCCGGCGGAGAGCCAGACCTCCACCTCTGGAAACCAGTCTTGGTAACAGAGTGGGGGCCGGTGTCATGAGCAATGCATGTCACACTCCCGGCTTAGATATTAGCTGCCCGGAATCCTATCCGGAGAGTAACATTGATTGTATGAACTCAAAGCTGACGACCCTTCACCTCAAGCAGAAATGTGACTTTACAACCAGTCTGATATGATGGACCCCTCTCCCGAAGCACTGCTGGGCGATTGAAAGTTCCAAAGTCGACATCGCCTGACTGAAGCACTGTGGTGACTAGGCACGTCACCTCGCGCAGAACCTCTGCTTACAAAAGGGTCCTCACAGGAGCGCCTAGTGTGTCGCATGGCTCTCTCGTAGCTGGGCAGAAGGTGCTGCTCCACAGGCTGGCTTTGCACGTAGAAACTGGATCCTGAGGGCTAAAGCATTCTTTGCCCCTTTGGAAGCAGGAGGCTTGGGGCGAGAAAACTGAACGAAAGGCACGGGGTGGCGCCCATGTTGGACACCCTGCAGGAATTGCCCGGGAGGACGAGTGAGTTTTCTCGAAAGAAACAGTGCGCCTGCCGTTCCTTGCCAGGAGCTCGTGCAGCAGACTGCTTCAGCTAAGGCGAATGTCGACTGAGCGGCACACTCAAAGTAAGGGGCAGTGTTTCCATCAGCAAAGTTGGTGGTCACAAGTAGACCCGAGGCTTTCACCACTGAAGTGCTGTAATGCTGGTGTGCCTTTCACATATCTGAGGACGCTCACGTCTGCACCAGTTTCCGAGGAAAATCACTGTGTACCCAAAGTGTCATCTGTGCCTTCTGAGCAACCTCATGCCTCATGATGGTCTTTGGGCTCTACTGTTGGTATGCAGAAGGCCAGGCAGCAATGTGTTTCCTCCATCGGGGAGCCAGATAGCCACAGCATGGAAGAATCCTCAGGACGAGTTTTCTCCCTGGTCTTCTGGGCAATGCAAGGGGACCCCAGTTTGTAAACCTGAGCTGCACTGGAACAAACACCGCCATGGCAAGTGTTCTCAGAATTCATAGCTGACGTCTTCCCCTCGCATGCATCACGTCGACTTCAGATCCAGCTGCAGACATGTGCTCTCAGCCTTTGAAGACTGTCAGGCCTTTGCAAGATCCACGGTGATGTAGGTGAAACTAGATCATTCACTGGCTCACACCATTCACCTCAGGAGGACTCCTGCTTGCCAAGGTGTTTTCATGGAAGGGCACATGTGTGTGGCATGTCTCTTTCACCTGCTTGTGGACTTCAGGTACATGAGCTAGGTGTCAACCGTGAAAGTGGAGAGGGACGGGAACAGCACAATTTGCCCCAGTGACAAAGCAGAGAGATGTGTCCTCAGAGCTGCCTGAGAAACAGTCCTGTTGCCGGTCTTCTATTCACCCCAGGATTACCCTGAGAGGTAACCTGAGGCCGAGTGAATTTTCTTGGAAGAACCGGAGTGCGTGCCGTTCCTTGCTAGGTTCTCATCCCAAAGCCTTCTTGGCTAGTCATAAGGAAACTTGCCCGCGTGTTGCAAGGAAAGTCCGTGTTTTGGATGATCAGTGCTTCATGAAAAGCACTGTGGTCGCCAACTTTCTCAACCCTGCAGGAATGCCCGGGGAGGAACGGAGACTTTGCCCAAAGAAACAGAGTGCTTGCAATGCCTTGCTAGGAGCACATCCAGCACAGGACTTTATCTATGGCGAATGTCAGCCGAGCGCCAGAGTCAAAGTAAGGTGCAGTGTTTCCACCAGCAGAGTCGCAGTCAGCAGTTTCAAAGAGGCCTTCCCCACTAAAGTGCTGTAAATGCGGGTGTGCCTTTCAAAGTCTGAGGATGCGAGCGTCTGCACCGTATTCCAAGGAAGGTCCCTGTGTACCAAAAGTGGCATCTGTGCCTGCTGAGCACCATCCAGCCACATGGGTCTTTGGACTCTACTGTTTTGTATGCAGGAGGCTGGGCAACAACGTTTTTCCTCCATGGGAGAGCTAGATTTGGAGAGCTTAGAGGAAGCCTGAAGAACACGTTGATACCGGGGCTTCTGGGCAATGCAAGGGGGCCTCATTTTGTAACCCTGAGCTGCTTTTGGAAAACCACCGTGCTTACACGGTGAGTTCTCGGACTTCATACCTGACCTCTTGCTCCCTGAAGCAGCACCAGGACTTTACCTCTAGAGGGAGAAATAGGCAGTCGTCCTCTGAAGGTGGCTAGGCCTTCGGGAGATGTACCATGACCTAGGCGAAACGAAGGCGTTCACTGGCTCGCGCAATTTACTTCAGGAGGAACACTGGCTTTCCAAAGCGCTTTCAGCGAAGAAGTACAGTATGTGACACGGGCCTCCTTTGGTTCCCGGAACGTCAACTACATGAGCTGTGTGGCAACCGTGAAAAGGAGGCCGGACGAGAAAAGCGAAATCTGTCCCGTTGGCAACCCGGAGAGCTGGGTGCTCAGAGCTGCCTGAAAAAGGGTCCTGTTGCCCGTCTTGTACTCACCGTAGGAGTTCCCGGGGAGGCAAAGTGAGGAAGAGTGAGTTTTCTCGCAAGAACGAGGGGGTGTGGGCAGTTCCTCGCTAGGAGCTCATCCCAAAGCCTTCTTGGCTAGTGGTTCGGAAACCTGCCCGCATGCTGCCAAAGGAAAGTCCTCGAGAGCCGTGAAAAGTGTTGGGAGTGCAGCTCTGTCTGAGAAGCCTTAGTGAAGGTACCGCTTTAACACTGGTAGGCCTCTCAGGACTGCAGGGTCTCTCGCGCCTGGACCCAGGTCATGGAAGAACACGGTGTACCCAAAGTGTCAACTGAGGCTTCTGAGTGAGCTCCAGCCACATGGGTCGTTGGCCTCCACTCTGTGCATGCAGAGGGCAGGGCAACACACGGCCTGCTCCGGCGGAGAGCCAGACCTCCACCTCTGGAAACCAGTCTTGGTAACAGAGTGGGGGCCGGTGTCATGAGCAATGCATGTCACACTCCCGGCTTAGATATTAGCTGCCCGGAATCCTATCCGGAGAGTAACATTGATTGTATGAACTCAAAGCTGACGACCCTTCACCTCAAGCAGAAATGTGACTTTACAACCAGTCTGATATGATGGACCCCGCTCCCGAAGCACTGCTGGGCGATTGAAAGTTCCAAAGTCGACATCGCCTGACTGAAGCACTGTGGTGACTAGGCACGTCACCTCGCGCAGAACCTCTGCTTACAAAAGGGTCCTCACAGGAGCGCCTAGTGTGTCGCATGGCTCTCTCGTAGCTGGGCAGAAGGTGCTGCTCCACAGGCTGGCTTTGCACGTAGAAACTGGATCCTGAGGGCTAAAGCATTCTTTGCCCCTTTGGAAGCAGGAGGCTTGGGGCGAGAAAACTGAACGAAAGGCACGGGGTGGCGCCCATGTTGGACACCCTGCAGGAATTGCCCGGGAGGACGAGTGAGTTTTCTCGAAAGAAACAGTGCGCCTGCCGTTCCTTGCCAGGAGCTCGTGCAGCAGACTGCTTCAGCTAAGGCGAATGTCGACTGAGCGGCACACTCAAAGTAAGGGGCAGTGTTTCCATCAGCAAAGTTGGTGGTCACAAGTAGACCCGAGGCTTTCACCACTGAAGTGCTGTAATGCTGGTGTGCCTTTCACATATCTGAGGACGCTCACGTCTGCACCAGTTTCCGAGGAAAATCACTGTGTACCCAAAGTGTCATCTGTGCCTTCTGAGCAACCTCATGCCTCATGATGGTCTTTGGGCTCTACTGTTGGTATGCAGAAGGCCAGGCAGCAATGTGTTTCCTCCATCGGGGAGCCAGATAGCCACAGCATGGAAGAATCCTCAGGACGAGTTTTCTCCCTGGTCTTCTGGGCAATGCAAGGGGACCCCAGTTTGTAAACCTGAGCTGCACTGGAACAAACACCGCCATGGCAAGTGTTCTCAGAATTCATAGCTGACGTCTTCCCCTCGCATGCATCACGTCGACTTCAGATCCAGCTGCAGACATGTGCTCTCAGCCTTTGAAGACTGTCAGGCCTTTGCAAGATCCACGGTGATGTAGGTGAAACTAGATCATTCACTGGCTCACACCATTCACCTCAGGAGGACTCCTGCTTGCCAAGGTGTTTTCATGGAAGGGCACATGTGTGTGGCATGTCTCTTTCACCTGCTTGTGGACTTCAGGTACATGAGCTAGGTGTCAACCGTGAAAGTGGAGAGGGACGGGAACAGCACAATTTGCCCCAGTGACAAAGCAGAGAGATGTGTCCTCAGAGCTGCCTGAGAAACAGTCCTGTTGCCGGTCTTCTATTCACCCCAGGATTACCCTGAGAGGTAACCTGAGGCCGAGTGAATTTTCTTGGAAGAACCGGAGTGCGTGCCGTTCCTTGCTAGGTTCTCATCCCAAAGCCTTCTTGGCTAGTCATAAGGAAACTTGCCCGCGTGTTGCAAGGAAAGTCCGTGTTTTGGATGATCAGTGCTTCATGAAAAGCACTGTGGTCGCCAACTTTCTCAACCCTGCAGGAATACCCGGGGAGGAACGGAGACTTTGCCCAAAGAAACAGAGTGCTTGCAATGCCTTGCTAGGAGCACATCCAGCACAGGACTTTATCTATGGCGAATGTCAGCCGAGCGCCAGAGTCAAAGTAAGGTGCAGTGTTTCCACCAGCAGAGTCGCAGTCAGCAGTTTCAAAGAGGCCTTCCCCACTAAAGTGCTGTAAATGCGGGTGTGCCTTTCAAAGTCTGAGGATGCGAGCGTCTGCACCGTATTCCAAGGAAGGTCCCTGTGTACCAAAAGTGGCATCTGTGCCTGCTGAGCACCATCCAGCCACATGGGTCTTTGGACTCTACTGTTTTGTATGCAGGAGGCTGGGCAACAACGTTTTTCCTCCATGGGAGAGCTAGATTTGGAGAGCTTAGAGGAAGCCTGAAGAACACGTTGATACCGGGGCTTCTGGGCAATGCAAGGGGGCCTCATTTTGTAACCCTGAGCTGCTTTTGGAAAACCACCGTGCTTACACGGTGAGTTCTCGGACTTCATACCTGACCTCTTGCTCCCTGAAGCAGCACCAGGACTTTACCTCTAGAGGGAGAAATAGGCAGTCGTCCTCTGAAGGTGGCTAGGCCTTCGGGAGATGTACCATGACCTAGGCGAAACGAAGGCGTTCACTGGCTCGCGCAATTTACTTCAGGAGGAACACTGGCTTTCCAAAGCGCTTTCAGCGAAGAAGTACAGTATGTGACACGGGCCTCCTTTGGTTCCCGGAACGTCAACTACATGAGCTGTGTGGCAACCGTGAAAAGGAGGCCGGACGAGAAAAGCGAAATCTGTCCCGTTGGCAACCCGGAGAGCTGGGTGCTCAGAGCTGCCTGAAAAAGGGTCCTGTTGCCCGTCTTGTACTCACCGTAGGAGTTCCCGGGGAGGCAAAGTGAGGAAGAGTGAGTTTTCTCGCAAGAACGAGGGGGTGTGGGCAGTTCCTCGCTAGGAGCTCATCCCAAAGCCTTCTTGGCTAGTGGTTCGGAAACCTGCCCGCATGCTGCCAAAGGAAAGTCCTCGAGAGCCGTGAAAAGTGTTGGGAGTGCAGCTCTGTCTGAGAAGCCTTAGTGAAGGTACCGCTTTAACACTGGTAGGCCTCTCAGGACTGCAGGGTCTCTCGCGCCTGGACCCAGGTCATGGAAGAACACGGTGTACCCAAAGTGTCAACTGAGGCTTCTGAGTGAGCTCCAGCCACATGGGTCGTTGGCCTCCACTCTGTGCATGCAGAGGGCAGGGCAACACACGGCCTGCTCCGGCGGAGAGCCAGACCTCCACCTCTGGAAACCAGTCTTGGTAACAGAGTGGGGGCCGGTGTCATGAGCAATGCATGTCACACTCCCGGCTTAGATATTAGCTGCCCTGAATCCTATCCGGAGAGTAACATTGATTGTATGAACTCAAAGCTGACGACCCTTCACCTCAAGCAGAAATGTGACTTTACAACCAGTCTGATATGATGGACCCCGCTCCCGAAGCACTGCTGGGCGATTGAAAGTTCCAAAGTCGACATCGCCTGACTGAAGCACTGTGGTGACTAGGCACGTCACCTCGCGCAGAACCTCTGCTTACAAAAGGGTCCTCACAGGAGCGCCTAGTGTGTCGCATGGCTCTCTCGTAGCTGGGCAGAAGGTGCTGCTCCACAGGCTGGCTTTGCACGTAGAAACTGGATCCTGAGGGCTAAAGCATTCTTTGCCCCTTTGGAAGCAGGAGGCTTGGGGCGAGAAAACTGAACGAAAGGCACGGGGTGGCGCCCATGTTGGACACCCTGCAGGAATTGCCCGGGAGGACGAGTGAGTTTTCTCGAAAGAAACAGTGCGCCTGCCGTTCCTTGCCAGGAGCTCGTGCAGCAGACTGCTTCAGCTAAGGCGAATGTCGACTGAGCGGCACACTCAAAGTAAGGGGCAGTGTTTCCATCAGCAAAGTTGGTGGTCACAAGTAGACCCGAGGCTTTCACCACTGAAGTGCTGTAATGCTGGTGTGCCTTTCACATATCTGAGGACGCTCACGTCTGCACCAGTTTCCGAGGAAAATCACTGTGTACCCAAAGTGTCATCTGTGCCTTCTGAGCAACCTCATGCCTCATGATGGTCTTTGGGCTCTACTGTTGGTATGCAGAAGGCCAGGCAGCAATGTGTTTCCTCCATCGGGGAGCCAGATAGCCACAGCATGGAAGAATCCTCAGGACGAGTTTTCTCCCTGGTCTTCTGGGCAATGCAAGGGGACCCCAGTTTGTAAACCTGAGCTGCACTGGAACAAACACCGCCATGGCAAGTGTTCTCAGAATTCATAGCTGACGTCTTCCCCTCGCATGCATCACGTCGACTTCAGATCCAGCTGCAGACATGTGCTCTCAGCCTTTGAAGACTGTCAGGCCTTTGCAAGATCCACGGTGATGTAGGTGAAACTAGATCATTCACTGGCTCACACCATTCACCTCAGGAGGACTCCTGCTTGCCAAGGTGTTTTCATGGAAGGGCACATGTGTGTGGCATGTCTCTTTCACCTGCTTGTGGACTTCAGGTACATGAGCTAGGTGTCAACCGTGAAAGTGGAGAGGGACGGGAACAGCACAATTTGCCCCAGTGACAAAGCAGAGAGATGTGTCCTCAGAGCTGCCTGAGAAACAGTCCTGTTGCCGGTCTTCTATTCACCCCAGGATTACCCTGAGAGGTAACCTGAGGCCGAGTGAATTTTCTTGGAAGAACCGGAGTGCGTGCCGTTCCTTGCTAGGTTCTCATCCCAAAGCCTTCTTGGCTAGTCATAAGGAAACTTGCCCGCGTGTTGCAAGGAAAGTCCGTGTTTTGGATGATCAGTGCTTCATGAAAAGCACTGTGGTCGCCAACTTTCTCAACCCTGCAGGAATACCCGGGGAGGAACGGAGACTTTGCCCAAAGAAACAGAGTGCTTGCAATGCCTTGCTAGGAGCACATCCAGCACAGGACTTTATCTATGGCGAATGTCAGCCGAGCGCCAGAGTCAAAGTAAGGTGCAGTGTTTCCACCAGCAGAGTCGCAGTCAGCAGTTTCAAAGAGGCCTTCCCCACTAAAGTGCTGTAAATGCGGGTGTGCCTTTCAAAGTCTGAGGATGCGAGCGTCTGCACCGTATTCCAAGGAAGGTCCCTGTGTACCAAAAGTGGCATCTGTGCCTGCTGAGCACCATCCAGCCACATGGGTCTTTGGACTCTACTGTTTTGTATGCAGGAGGCTGGGCAACAACGTTTTTCCTCCATGGGAGAGCTAGATTTGGAGAGCTTAGAGGAAGCCTGAAGAACAGGTTGATACCGGGGCTTCTGGGCAATGCAAGGGGGCCTCATTTTGTAACCCTGAGCTGCTTTTGGAAAACCACCGTGCTTACACGGTGAGTTCTCGGACTTCATACCTGACCTCTTGCTCCCTGAAGCAGCACCAGGACTTTACCTCTAGAGGGAGAAATAGGCAGTCGTCCTCTGAAGGTGGCTAGGCCTTCGGGAGATGTACCATGACCTAGGCGAAACGAAGGCGTTCACTGGCTCGCGCAATTTACTTCAGGAGGAACACTGGCTTTCCAAAGCGCTTTCAGCGAAGAAGTACAGTATGTGACACGGGCCTCCTTTGGTTCCCGGAACGTCAACTACATGAGCTGTGTGGCAACCGTGAAAAGGAGGCCGGACGAGAAAAGCGAAATCTGTCCCGTTGGCAACCCGGAGAGCTGGGTGCTCAGAGCTGCCTGAAAAAGGGTCCTGTTGCCCGTCTTGTACTCACCGTAGGAGTTCCCGGGGAGGCAAAGTGAGGAAGAGTGAGTTTTCTCGCAAGAACGAGGGGGTGTGGGCAGTTCCTCGCTAGGAGCTCATCCCAAAGCCTTCTTGGCTAGTGGTTCGGAAACCTGCCCGCATGCTGCCAAAGGAAAGTCCTCGAGAGCCGTGAAAAGTGTTGGGAGTGCAGCTCTGTCTGAGAAGCCTTAGTGAAGGTACCGCTTTAACACTGGTAGGCCTCTCAGGACTGCAGGGTCTCTCGCGCCTGGACCCAGGTCATGGAAGAACACGGTGTACCCAAAGTGTCAACTGCGGCTTCTGAGTGAGCTCCAGCCACATGGGTCGTTGGCCTCCACTCTGTGCATGCAGAGGGCAGGGCAACACACGGCCTGCTCCGGCGGAGAGCCAGACCTCCACCTCTGGAAACCAGTCTTGGTAACAGAGTGGGGGCCGGTGTCATGAGCAATGCATGTCACACTCCCGGCTTAGATATTAGCTGCCCGGAATCATATCCGGAGAGTAACATTGATTGTATGAACTCAAAGCTGACGACCCTTCACCTCAAGCAGAAATGTGACTTTACAACCAGTCTGATATGATGGACCCCGCTCCCGAAGCACTGCTGGGCGATTGAAAGTTCCAAAGTCGACATCGCCTGACTGAAGCACTGTGGTGACTAGGCACGTCACCTCGCGCAGAACCTCTGCTTACAAAAGGGTCCTCACAGGAGCGCCTAGTGTGTCGCATGGCTCTCTCGTAGCTGGGCAGAAGGTGCTGCTCCACAGGCTGGCTTTGCACGTAGAAACTGGATCCTGAGGGCTAAAGCATTCTTTGCCCCTTTGGAAGCAGGAGGCTTGGGGCGAGAAAACTGAACGAAAGGCACGGGGTGGCGCCCATGTTGGACACCCTGCAGGAATTGCCCGGGAGGACGAGTGAGTTTTCTCGAAAGAAACAGTGCGCCTGCCGTTCCTTGCCAGGAGCTCGTGCAGCAGACTGCTTCAGCTAAGGCGAATGTCGACTGAGCGGCACACTCAAAGTAAGGGGCAGTGTTTCCATCAGCAAAGTTGGTGGTCACAAGGAGACCCGAGGCTTTCACCACTGAAGTGCTGTAATGCTGGTGTGCCTTTCACATATCTGAGGACGCTCACGTCTGCACCAGTTTCCGAGGAAAATCACTGTGTACCCAAAGTGTCATCTGTGCCTTCTGAGCAACCTCATGCCTCATGATGGTCTTTGGGCTCTACTGTTGGTATGCAGAAGGCCAGGCAGCAATGTGTTTCCTCCATCGGGGAGCCAGATAGCCACAGCATGGAAGAATCCTCAGGACGAGTTTTCTCCCTGGTCTTCTGGGCAATGCAAGGGGACCCCAGTTTGTAAACCTGAGCTGCACTGGAACAAACACCGCCATGGCAAGTGTTCTCAGAATTCATAGCTGACGTCTTCCCCTCGCATGCATCACGTCGACTTCAGATCCAGCTGCAGACATGTGCTCTCAGCCTTTGAAGACTGTCAGGCCTTTGCAAGATCCACGGTGATGTAGGTGAAACTAGATCATTCACTGGCTCACACCATTCACCTCAGGAGGACTCCTGCTTGCCAAGGTGTTTTCATGGAAGGGCACATGTGTGTGGCATGTCTCTTTCACCTGCTTGTGGACTTCAGGTACATGAGCTAGGTGTCAACCGTGAAAGTGGAGAGGGACGGGAACAGCACAATTTGCCCCAGTGACAAAGCAGAGAGATGTGTCCTCAGAGCTGCCTGAGAAACAGTCCTGTTGCCGGTCTTCTATTCACCCCAGGATTACCCTGAGAGGTAACCTGAGGCCGAGTGAATTTTCTTGGAAGAACCGGAGTGCGTGCCGTTCCTTGCTAGGTTCTCATCCCAAAGCCTTCTTGGCTAGTCATAAGGAAACTTGCCCGCGTGTTGCAAGGAAAGTCCGTGTTTTGGATGATCAGTGCTTCATGAAAAGCACTGTGGTCGCCAACTTTCTCAACCCTGCAGGAATACCCGGGGAGGAACGGAGACTTTGCCCAAAGAAACAGAGTGCTTGCAATGCCTTGCTAGGAGCACATCCAGCACAGGACTTTATCTATGGCGAATGTCAGCCGAGCGCCAGAGTCAAAGTAAGGTGCAGTGTTTCCACCAGCAGAGTCGCAGTCAGCAGTTTCAAAGAGGCCTTCCCCACTAAAGTGCTGTAAATGCGGGTGTGCCTTTCAAAGTCTGAGGATGCGAGCGTCTGCACCGTATTCCAAGGAAGGTCCCTGTGTACCAAAAGTGGCATCTGTGCCTGCTGAGCACCATCCAGCCACATGGGTCTTTGGACTCTACTGTTTTGTATGCAGGAGGCTGGGCAACAACGTTTTTCCTCCATGGGAGAGCTAGATTTGGAGAGCTTAGAGGAAGCCTGAAGAACACGTTGATACCGGGGCTTCTGGGCAATGCAAGGGGGCCTCATTTTGTAACCCTGAGCTGCTTTTGGAAAACCACCGTGCTTACACGGTGAGTTCTCGGACTTCATACCTGACCTCTTGCTCCCTGAAGCAGCACCAGGACTTTACCTCTAGAGGGAGAAATAGGCAGTCGTCCTCTGAAGGTGGCTAGGCCTTCGGGAGATGTACCATGACCTAGGCGAAACGAAGGCGTTCACTGGCTCGCGCAATTTACTTCAGGAGGAACACTGGCTTTCCAAAGCGCTTTCAGCGAAGAAGTACAGTATGTGACACGGGCCTCCTTTGGTTCCCGGAACGTCAACTACATGAGCTGTGTGGCAACCGTGAAAAGGAGGCCGGACGAGAAAAGCGAAATCTGTCCCGTTGGCAACCCGGAGAGCTGGGTGCTCAGAGCTGCCTGAAAAAGGGTCCTGTTGCCCGTCTTGTACTCACCGTAGGAGTTCCCGGGGAGGCAAAGTGAGGAAGAGTGAGTTTTCTCGCAAGAACGAGGGGGTGTGGGCAGTTCCTCGCTAGGAGCTCATCCCAAAGCCTTCTTGGCTAGTGGTTCGGAAACCTGCCCGCATGCTGCCAAAGGAAAGTCCTCGAGAGCCGTGAAAAGTGTTGGGAGTGCAGCTCTGTCTGAGAAGCCTTAGTGAAGGTACCGCTTTAACACTGGTAGGCCTCTCAGGACTGCAGGGTCTCTCGCGCCTGGACCCAGGTCATGGAAGAACACGGTGTACCCAAAGTGTCAACTGCGGCTTCTGAGTGAGCTCCAGCCACATGGGTCGTTGGCCTCCACTCTGTGCATGCAGAGGGCAGGGCAACACACGGCCTGCTCCGGCGGAGAGCCAGACCTCCACCTCTGGAAACCAGTCTTGGTAACAGAGTGGGGGCCGGTGTCATGAGCAATGCATGTCACACTCCCGGCTTAGATATTAGCTGCCCTGAATCATATCCGGAGAGTAACATTGATTGTATGAACTCAAAGCTGACGACCCTTCACCTCAAGCAGAAATGTGACTTTACAACCAGTCTGATATGATGGACCCCGCTCCCGAAGCACTGCTGGGCGATTGAAAGTTCCAAAGTCGACATCGCCTGACTGAAGCACTGTGGTGACTAGGCACGTCACCTCGCGCAGAACCTCTGCTTACAAAAGGGTCCTCACAGGAGCGCCTAGTGTGTCGCATGGCTCTCTCGTAGCTGGGCAGAAGGTGCTGCTCCACAGGCTGGCTTTGCACGTAGAAACTGGATCCTGAGGGCTAAAGCATTCTTTGCCCCTTTGGAAGCAGGAGGCTTGGGGCGAGAAAACTGAACGAAAGGCACGGGGTGGCGCCCATGTTGGACACCCTGCAGGAATTGCCCGGGAGGACGAGTGAGTTTTCTCGAAAGAAACAGTGCGCCTGCCGTTCCTTGCCAGGAGCTCGTGCAGCAGACTGCTTCAGCT
This sequence comes from Eubalaena glacialis, assembly GCF_028564815.1. Taxonomy (NCBI): domain Eukaryota; kingdom Metazoa; phylum Chordata; class Mammalia; order Artiodactyla; family Balaenidae; genus Eubalaena; species Eubalaena glacialis. Next base: position 104,830 of record NW_026871432.1, read on the forward strand.
AAGGCGAATGTCGACTGAGCGGCACACTCAAAGTAAGGGGCAGTGTTTCCATCAGCAAAGTTGGTGGTCACAAGTAGACCCGAGGCTTTCACCACTGAAGTGCTGTAATGCTGGTGTGCCTTTCACATATCTGAGGACGCTCACGTCTGCACCAGTTTCCGAGGAAAATCACTGTGTACCCAAAGTGTCATCTGTGCCTTCTGAGCAACCTCATGCCTCATGATGGTCTTTGGGCTCTACTGTTGGTATGCAGAAGGCCAGGCAGCAATGTGTTTCCTCCATCGGGGAGCCAGATAGCCACAGCATGGAAGAATCCTCAGGACGAGTTTTCTCCCTGGTCTTCTGGGCAATGCAAGGGGACCCCAGTTTGTAAACCTGAGCTGCACTGGAACAAACACCGCCATGGCAAGTGTTCTCAGAATTCATAGCTGACGTCTTCCCCTCGCATGCATCACGTCGACTTCAGATCCAGCTGCAGACATGTGCTCTCAGCCTTTGAAGACTGTCAGGCCTTTGCAAGATCCACGGTGATGTAGGTGAAACTAGATCATTCACTGGCTCACACCATTCACCTCAGGAGGACTCCTGCTTGCCAAGGTGTTTTCATGGAAGGGCACATGTGTGTGGCATGTCTCTTTCACCTGCTTGTGGACTTCAGGTACATGAGCTAGGTGTCAACCGTGAAAGTGGAGAGGGACGGGAACAGCACAATTTGCCCCAGTGACAAAGCAGAGAGATGTGTCCTCAGAGCTGCCTGAGAAACAGTCCTGTTGCCGGTCTTCTATTCACCCCAGGATTACCCTGAGAGGTAACCTGAGGCCGAGTGAATTTTCTTGGAAGAACCGGAGTGCGTGCCGTTCCTTGCTAGGTTCTCATCCCAAAGCCTTCTTGGCTAGTCATAAGGAAACTTGCCCGCGTGTTGCAAGGAAAGTCCGTGTTTTGGATGATCAGTGCTTCATGAAAAGCACTGTGGTCGCCAACTTTCTCAACCCTGCAGGAATACCCGGGGAGGAACGGAGACTTTGCCCAAAGAAACAGAGTGCTTGCAATGCCTTGCTAGGAGCACATCCAGCACAGGACTTTATCTATGGCGAATGTCAGCCGAGCGCCAGAGTCAAAGTAAGGTGCAGTGTTTCCACCAGCAGAGTCGCAGTCAGCAGTTTCAAAGAGGCCTTCCCCACTAAAGTGCTGTAAATGCGGGTGTGCCTTTCAAAGTCTGAGGATGCGAGCGTCTGCACCGTATTCCAAGGAAGGTCCCTGTGTACCAAAAGTGGCATCTGTGCCTGCTGAGCACCATCCAGCCACATGGGTCTTTGGACTCTACTGTTTTGTATGCAGGAGGCTGGGCAACAACGTTTTTCCTCCATGGGAGAGCTAGATTTGGAGAGCTTAGAGGAAGCCTGAAGAACACGTTGATACCGGGGCTTCTGGGCAATGCAAGGGGGCCTCATTTTGTAACCCTGAGCTGCTTTTGGAAAACCACCGTGCTTACACGGTGAGTTCTCGGACTTCATACCTGACCTCTTGCTCCCTGAAGCAGCACCAGGACTTTACCTCTAGAGGGAGAAATAGGCAGTCGTCCTCTGAAGGTGGCTAGGCCTTCGGGAGATGTACCATGACCTAGGCGAAACGAAGGCGTTCACTGGCTCGCGCAATTTACTTCAGGAGGAACACTGGCTTTCCAAAGCGCTTTCAGCGAAGAAGTACAGTATGTGACACGGGCCTCCTTTGGTTCCCGGAACGTCAACTACATGAGCTGTGTGGCAACCGTGAAAAGGAGGCCGGACGAGAAAAGCGAAATCTGTCCCGTTGGCAACCCGGAGAGCTGGGTGCTCAGAGCTGCCTGAAAAAGGGTCCTGTTGCCCGTCTTGTACTCACCGTAGGAGTTCCCGGGGAGGCAAAGTGAGGAAGAGTGAGTTTTCTCGCAAGAACGAGGGGGTGTGGGCAGTTCCTCGCTAGGAGCTCATCCCAAAGCCTTCTTGGCTAGTGGTTCGGAAACCTGCCCGCATGCTGCCAAAGGAAAGTCCTCGAGAGCCGTGAAAAGTGTTGGGAGTGCAGCTCTGTCTGAGAAGCCTTAGTGAAGGTACCGCTTTAACACTGGTAGGCCTCTCAGGACTGCAGGGTCTCTCGCGCCTGGACCCAGGTCATGGAAGAACACGGTGTACCCAAAGTGTCAACTGCGGCTTCTGAGTGAGCTCCAGCCACATGGGTCGTTGGCCTCCACTCTGTGCATGCAGAGGGCAGGGCAACACACGGCCTGCTCCGGCGGAGAGCCAGACCTCCACCTCTGGAAACCAGTCTTGGTAACAGAGTGGGGGCCGGTGTCATGAGCAATGCATGTCACACTCCCGGCTTAGATATTAGCTGCCCTGAATCCTATCCGGAGAGTAACATTGATTGTATGAACTCAAAGCTGACGACCCTTCACCTCAAGCAGAAATGTGACTTTACAACCAGTCTGATATGATGGACCCCGCTCCCGAAGCACTGCTGGGCGATTGAAAGTTCCAAAGTCGACATCGCCTGACTGAAGCACTGTGGTGACTAGGCACGTCACCTCGCGCAGAACCTCTGCTTACAAAAGGGTCCTCACAGGAGCGCCTAGTGTGTCGCATGGCTCTCTCGTAGCTGGGCAGAAGGTGCTGCTCCACAGGCTGGCTTTGCACGTAGAAACTGGATCCTGAGGGCTAAAGCATTCTTTGCCCCTTTGGAAGCAGGAGGCTTGGGGCGAGAAAACTGAACGAAAGGCACGGGGTGGCGCCCATGTTGGACACCCTGCAGGAATTGCCCGGGAGGACGAGTGAGTTTTCTCGAAAGAAACAGTGCGCCTGCCGTTCCTTGCCAGGAGCTCGTGCAGCAGACTGCTTCAGCTAAGGCGAATGTCGACTGAGCGGCACACTCAAAGTAAGGGGCAGTGTTTCCATCAGCAAAGTTGGTGGTCACAAGTAGACCCGAGGCTTTCACCACTGAAGTGCTGTAATGCTGGTGTGCCTTTCACATATCTGAGGACGCTCACGTCTGCACCAGTTTCCGAGGAAAATCACTGTGTACCCAAAGTGTCATCTGTGCCTTCTGAGCAACCTCATGCCTCATGATGGTCTTTGGGCTCTACTGTTGGTATGCAGAAGGCCAGGCAGCAATGTGTTTCCTCCATCGGGGAGCCAGATAGCCACAGCATGGAAGAATCCTCAGGACGAGTTTTCTCCCTGGTCTTCTGGGCAATGCAAGGGGACCCCAGTTTGTAAACCTGAGCTGCACTGGAACAAACACCGCCATGGCAAGTGTTCTCAGAATTCATAGCTGACGTCTTCCCCTCGCATGCATCACGTCGACTTCAGATCCAGCTGCAGACATGTGCTCTCAGCCTTTGAAGACTGTCAGGCCTTTGCAAGATCCACGGTGATGTAGGTGAAACTAGATCATTCACTGGCTCACACCATTCACCTCAGGAGGACTCCTGCTTGCCAAGGTGTTTTCATGGAAGGGCACATGTGTGTGGCATGTCTCTTTCACCTGCTTGTGGACTTCAGGTACATGAGCTAGGTGTCAACCGTGAAAGTGGAGAGGGACGGGAACAGCACAATTTGCCCCAGTGACAAAGCAGAGAGATGTGTCCTCAGAGCTGCCTGAGAAACAGTCCTGTTGCCGGTCTTCTATTCACCCCAGGATTACCCTGAGAGGTAACCTGAGGCCGAGTGAATTTTCTTGGAAGAACCGGAGTGCGTGCCGTTCCTTGCTAGGTTCTCATCCCAAAGCCTTCTTGGCTAGTCATAAGGAAACTTGCCCGCGTGTTGCAAGGAAAGTCCGTGTTTTGGATGATCAGTGCTTCATGAAAAGCACTGTGGTCGCCAACTTTCTCAACCCTGCAGGAATACCCGGGGAGGAACGGAGACTTTGCCCAAAGAAACAGAGTGCTTGCAATGCCTTGCTAGGAGCACATCCAGCACAGGACTTTATCTATGGCGAATGTCAGCCGAGCGCCAGAGTCAAAGTAAGGTGCAGTGTTTCCACCAGCAGAGTCGCAGTCAGCAGTTTCAAAGAGGCCTTCCCCACTAAAGTGCTGTAAATGCGGGTGTGCCTTTCAAAGTCTGAGGATGCGAGCGTCTGCACCGTATTCCAAGGAAGGTCCCTGTGTACCAAAAGTGGCATCTGTGCCTGCTGAGCACCATCCAGCCACATGGGTCTTTGGACTCTACTGTTTTGTATGCAGGAGGCTGGGCAACAACGTTTTTCCTCCATGGGAGAGCTAGATTTGGAGAGCTTAGAGGAAGCCTGAAGAACACGTTGATACCGGGGCTTCTGGGCAATGCAAGGGGGCCTCATTTTGTAACCCTGAGCTGCTTTTGGAAAACCACCGTGCTTACACGGTGAGTTCTCGGACTTCATACCTGACCTCTTGCTCCCTGAAGCAGCACCAGGACTTTACCTCTAGAGGGAGAAATAGGCAGTCGTCCTCTGAAGGTGGCTAGGCCTTCGGGAGATGTACCATGACCTAGGCGAAACGAAGGCGTTCACTGGCTCGCGCAATTTACTTCAGGAGGAACACTGGCTTTCCAAAGCGCTTTCAGCGAAGAAGTACAGTATGTGACACGGGCCTCCTTTGGTTCCCGGAACGTCAACTACATGAGCTGTGTGGCAACCGTGAAAAGGAGGCCGGACGAGAAAAGCGAAATCTGTCCCGTTGGCAACCCGGAGAGCTGGGTGCTCAGAGCTGCCTGAAAAAGGGTCCTGTTGCCCGTCTTGTACTCACCGTAGGAGTTCCCGGGGAGGCAAAGTGAGGAAGAGTGAGTTTTCTCGCAAGAACGAGGGGGTGTGGGCAGTTCCTCGCTAGGAGCTCATCCCAAAGCCTTCTTGGCTAGTGGTTCGGAAACCTGCCCGCATGCTGCCAAAGGAAAGTCCTCGAGAGCCGTGAAAAGTGTTGGGAGTGCAGCTCTGTCTGAGAAGCCTTAGTGAAGGTACCGCTTTAACACTGGTAGGCCTCTCAGGACTGCAGGGTCTCTCGCGCCTGGACCCAGGTCATGGAAGAACACGGTGTACCCAAAGTGTCAACTGCGGCTTCTGAGTGAGCTCCAGCCACATGGGTCGTTGGCCTCCACTCTGTGCATGCAGAGGGCAGGGCAACACACGGCCTGCTCCGGCGGAGAGCCAGACCTCCACCTCTGGAAACCAGTCTTGGTAACAGAGTGGGGGCCGGTGTCATGAGCAATGCATGTCACACTCCCGGCTTAGATATTAGCTGCCCTGAATCCTATCCGGAGAGTAACATTGATTGTATGAACTCAAAGCTGACGACCCTTCACCTCAAGCAGAAATGTGACTTTACAACCAGTCTGATATGATGGACCCCGCTCCCGAAGCACTGCTGGGCGATTGAAAGTTCCAAAGTCGACATCGCCTGACTGAAGCACTGTGGTGACTAGGCACGTCACCTCGCGCAGAACCTCTGCTTACAAAAGGGTCCTCACAGGAGCGCCTAGTGTGTCGCATGGCTCTCTCGTAGCTGGGCAGAAGGTGCTGCTCCACAGGCTGGCTTTGCACGTAGAAACTGGATCCTGAGGGCTAAAGCATTCTTTGCCCCTTTGGAAGCAGGAGGCTTGGGGCGAGAAAACTGAACGAAAGGCACGGGGTGGCGCCCATGTTGGACACCCTGCAGGAATTGCCCGGGAGGACGAGTGAGTTTTCTCGAAAGAAACAGTGCGCCTGCCGTTCCTTGCCAGGAGCTCATGCAGCAGACTGCTTCAGCTAAGGCGAATGTCGACTGAGCGGCACACTCAAAGTAAGGGGCAGTGTTTCCATCAGCAAAGTTGGTGGTCACAAGTAGACCCGAGGCTTTCACCACTGAAGTGCTGTAATGCTGGTGTGCCTTTCACATATCTGAGGACGCTCACGTCTGCACCAGTTTCCGAGGAAAATCACTGTGTACCCAAAGTGTCATCTGTGCCTTCTGAGCAACCTCATGCCTCATGATGGTCTTTGGGCTCTACTGTTGGTATGCAGAAGGCCAGGCAGCAATGTGTTTCCTCCATCGGGGAGCCAGATAGCCACAGCATGGAAGAATCCTCAGGACGAGTTTTCTCCCTGGTCTTCTGGGCAATGCAAGGGGACCCCAGTTTGTAAACCTGAGCTGCACTGGAACAAACACCGCCATGGCAAGTGTTCTCAGAATTCATAGCTGACGTCTTCCCCTCGCATGCATCACGTCGACTTCAGATCCAGCTGCAGACATGTGCTCTCAGCCTTTGAAGACTGTCAGGCCTTTGCAAGATCCACGGTGATGTAGGTGAAACTAGATCATTCACTGGCTCACACCATTCACCTCAGGAGGACTCCTGCTTGCCAAGGTGTTTTCATGGAAGGGCACATGTGTGTGGCATGTCTCTTTCACCTGCTTGTGGACTTCAGGTACATGAGCTAGGTGTCAACCGTGAAAGTGGAGAGGGACGGGAACAGCACAATTTGCCCCAGTGACAAAGCAGAGAGATGTGTCCTCAGAGCTGCCTGAGAAACAGTCCTGTTGCCGGTCTTCTATTCACCCCAGGATTACCCTGAGAGGTAACCTGAGGCCGAGTGAATTTTCTTGGAAGAACCGGAGTGCGTGCCGTTCCTTGCTAGGTTCTCATCCCAAAGCCTTCTTGGCTAGTCATAAGGAAACTTGCCCGCGTGTTGCAAGGAAAGTCCGTGTTTTGGATGATCAGTGCTTCATGAAAAGCACTGTGGTCGCCAACTTTCTCAACCCTGCAGGAATACCCGGGGAGGAACGGAGACTTTGCCCAAAGAAACAGAGTGCTTGCAATGCCTTGCTAGGAGCACATCCAGCACAGGACTTTATCTATGGCGAATGTCAGCCGAGCGCCAGAGTCAAAGTAAGGTGCAGTGTTTCCACCAGCAGAGTCGCAGTCAGCAGTTTCAAAGAGGCCTTCCCCACTAAAGTGCTGTAAATGCGGGTGTGCCTTTCAAAGTCTGAGGATGCGAGCGTCTGCACCGTATTCCAAGGAAGGTCCCTGTGTACCAAAAGTGGCATCTGTGCCTGCTGAGCACCATCCAGCCACATGGGTCTTTGGACTCTACTGTTTTGTATGCAGGAGGCTGGGCAACAACGTTTTTCCTCCATGGGAGAGCTAGATTTGGAGAGCTTAGAGGAAGCCTGAAGAACAGGTTGATACCGGGGCTTCTGGGCAATGCAAGGGGGCCTCATTTTGTAACCCTGAGCTGCTTTTGGAAAACCACCGTGCTTACACGGTGAGTTCTCGGACTTCATACCTGACCTCTTGCTCCCTGAAGCAGCACCAGGACTTTACCTCTAGAGGGAGAAATAGGCAGTCGTCCTCTGAAGGTGGCTAGGCCTTCGGGAGATGTACCATGACCTAGGCGAAACGAAGGCGTTCACTGGCTCGCGCAATTTACTTCAGGAGGAACACTGGCTTTCCAAAGCGCTTTCAGCGAAGAAGTACAGTATGTGACACGGGCCTCCTTTGGTTCCCGGAACGTCAACTACATGAGCTGTGTGGCAACCGTGAAAAGGAGGCCGGACGAGAAAAGCGAAATCTGTCCCGTTGGCAACCCGGAGAGCTGGGTGCTCAGAGCTGCCTGAAAAAGGGTCCTGTTGCCCGTCTTGTACTCACCGTAGGAGTTCCCGGGGAGGCAAAGTGAGGAAGAGTGAGTTTTCTCGCAAGAACGAGGGGGTGTGGGCAGTTCCTCGCTAGGAGCTCATCCCAAAGCCTTCTTGGCTAGTGGTTCGGAAACCTGCCCGCATGCTGCCAAAGGAAAGTCCTCGAGAGCCGTGAAAAGTGTTGGGAGTGCAGCTCTGTCTGAGAAGCCTTAGTGAAGGTACCGCTTTAACACTGGTAGGCCTCTCAGGACTGCAGGGTCTCTCGCGCCTGGACCCAGGTCATGGAAGAACACGGTGTACCCAAAGTGTCAACTGCGGCTTCTGAGTGAGCTCCAGCCACATGGGTCGTTGGCCTCCACTCTGTGCATGCAGAGGGCAGGGCAACACACGGCCTGCTCCGGCGGAGAGCCAGACCTCCACCTCTGGAAACCAGTCTTGGTAACAGAGTGGGGGCCGGTGTCATGAGCAATGCATGTCACACTCCCGGCTTAGATATTAGCTGCCCTGAATCATATCCGGAGAGTAACATTGATTGTATGAACTCAAAGCTGACGACCCTTCACCTCAAGCAGAAATGTGACTTTACAACCAGTCTGATATGATGGACCCCGCTCCCGAAGCACTGCTGGGCGATTGAAAGTTCCAAAGTCGACATCGCCTGACTGAAGCACTGTGGTGACTAGGCACGTCACCTCGCGCAGAACCTCTGCTTACAAAAGGGTCCTCACAGGAGCGCCTAGTGTGTCGCATGGCTCTCTCGTAGCTGGGCAGAAGGTGCTGCTCCACAGGCTGGCTTTGCACGTAGAAACTGGATCCTGAGGGCTAAAGCATTCTTTGCCCCTTTGGAAGCAGGAGGCTTGGGGCGAGAAAACTGAACGAAAGGCACGGGGTGGCGCCCATGTTGGACACCCTGCAGGAATTGCCCGGGAGGACGAGTGAGTTTTCTCGAAAGAAACAGTGCGCCTGCCGTTCCTTGCCAGGAGCTCGTGCAGCAGACTGCTTCAGCTAAGGCGAATGTCGACTGAGCGGCACACTCAAAGTAAGGGGCAGTGTTTCCATCAGCAAAGTTGGTGGTCACAAGTAGACCCGAGGCTTTCACCACTGAAGTGCTGTAATGCTGGTGTGCCTTTCACATATCTGAGGACGCTCACGTCTGCACCAGTTTCCGAGGAAAATCACTGTGTACCCAAAGTGTCATCTGTGCCTTCTGAGCAACCTCATGCCTCATGATGGTCTTTGGGCTCTACTGTTGGTATGCAGAAGGCCAGGCAGCAATGTGTTTCCTCCATCGGGGAGCCAGATAGCCACAGCATGGAAGAATCCTCAGGACGAGTTTTCTCCCTGGTCTTCTGGGCAATGCAAGGGGACCCCAGTTTGTAAACCTGAGCTGCACTGGAACAAACACCGCCATGGCAAGTGTTCTCAGAATTCATAGCTGACGTCTTCCCCTCGCATGCATCACGTCGACTTCAGATCCAGCTGCAGACATGTGCTCTCAGCCTTTGAAGACTGTCAGGCCTTTGCAAGATCCACGGTGATGTAGGTGAAACTAGATCATTCACTGGCTCACACCATTCACCTCAGGAGGACTCCTGCTTGCCAAGGTGTTTTCATGGAAGGGCACATGTGTGTGGCATGTCTCTTTCACCTGCTTGTGGACTTCAGGTACATGAGCTAGGTGTCAACCGTGAAAGTGGAGAGGGACGGGAACAGCACAATTTGCCCCAGTGACAAAGCAGAGAGATGTGTCCTCAGAGCTGCCTGAGAAACAGTCCTGTTGCCGGTCTTCTATTCACCCCAGGATTACCCTGAGAGGTAACCTGAGGCCGAGTGAATTTTCTTGGAAGAACCGGAGTGCGTGCCGTTCCTTGCTAGGTTCTCATCCCAAAGCCTTCTTGGCTAGTCATAAGGAAACTTGCCCGCGTGTTGCAAGGAAAGTCCGTGTTTTGGATGATCAGTGCTTCATGAAAAGCACTGTGGTCGCCAACTTTCTCAACCCTGCAGGAATACCCGGGGAGGAACGGAGACTTTGCCCAAAGAAACAGAGTGCTTGCAATGCCTTGCTAGGAGCACATCCAGCACAGGACTTTATCTATGGCGAATGTCAGCCGAGCGCCAGAGTCAAAGTAAGGTGCAGTGTTTCCACCAGCAGAGTCGCAGTCAGCAGTTTCAAAGAGGCCTTCCCCACTAAAGTGCTGTAAATGCGGGTGTGCCTTTCAAAGTCTGAGGATGCGAGCGTCTGCACCGTATTCCAAGGAAGGTCCCTGTGTACCAAAAGTGGCATCTGTGCCTGCTGAGCACCATCCAGCCACATGGGTCTTTGGACTCTACTGTTTTGTATGCAGGAGGCTGGGCAACAACGTTTTTCCTCCATGGGAGAGCTAGATTTGGAGAGCTTAGAGGAAGCCTGAAGAACAGGTTGATACCGGGGCTTCTGGGCAATGCAAGGGGGCCTCATTTTGTAACCCTGAGCTGCTTTTGGAAAACCACCGTGCTTACACGGTGAGTTCTCGGACTTCATACCTGACCTCTTGCTCCCTGAAGCAGCACCAGGACTTTACCTCTAGAGGGAGAAATAGGCAGTCGTCCTCTGAAGGTGGCTAGGCCTTCGGGAGATGTACCATGACCTAGGCGAAACGAAGGCGTTCACTGGCTCGCGCAATTTACTTCAGGAGGAACACTGGCTTTCCAAAGCGCTTTCAGCGAAGAAGTACAGTATGTGACACGGGCCTCCTTTGGTTCCCGGAACGTCAACTACATGAGCTGTGTGGCAACCGTGAAAAGGAGGCCGGACGAGAAAAGCGAAATCTGTCCCGTTGGCAACCCGGAGAGCTGGGTGCTCAGAGCTGCCTGAAAAAGGGTCCTGTTGCCCGTCTTGTACTCACCGTAGGAGTTCCCGGGGAGGCAAAGTGAGGAAGAGTGAGTTTTCTCGCAAGAACGAGGGGGTGTGGGCAGTTCCTCGCTAGGAGCTCATCCCAAAGCCTTCTTGGCTAGTGGTTCGGAAACCTGCCCGCATGCTGCCAAAGGAAAGTCCTCGAGAGCCGTGAAAAGTGTTGGGAGTGCAGCTCTGTCTGAGAAGCCTTAGTGAAGGTACCGCTTTAACACTGGTAGGCCTCTCAGGACTGCAGGGTCTCTCGCGCCTGGACCCAGGTCATGGAAGAACACGGTGTACCCAAAGTGTCAACTGCGGCTTCTGAGTGAGCTCCAGCCACATGGGTCGTTGGCCTCCACTCTGTGCATGCAGAGGGCAGGGCAACACACGGCCTGCTCCGGCGGAGAGCCAGACCTCCACCTCTGGAAACCAGTCTTGGTAACAGAGTGGGGGCCGGTGTCATGAGCAATGCATGTCACACTCCCGGCTTAGATATTAGCTGCCCTGAATCATATCCGGAGAGTAACATTGATTGTATGAACTCAAAGCTGACGACCCTTCACCTCAAGCAGAAATGTGACTTTACAACCAGTCTGATATGATGGACCCCGCTCCCGAAGCACTGCTGGGCGATTGAAAGTTCCAAAGTCGACATCGCCTGACTGAAGCACTGTGGTGACTAGGCACGTCACCTCGCGCAGAACCTCTGCTTACAAAAGGGTCCTCACAGGAGCGCCTAGTGTGTCGCATGGCTCTCTCGTAGCTGGGCAGAAGGTGCTGCTCCACAGGCTGGCTTTGCACGTAGAAACTGGATCCTGAGGGCTAAAGCATTCTTTGCCCCTTTGGAAGCAGGAGGCTTGGGGCGAGAAAACTGAACGAAAGGCACGGGGTGGCGCCCATGTTGGACACCCTGCAGGAATTGCCCGGGAGGACGAGTGAGTTTTCTCGAAAGAAACAGTGCGCCTGCCGTTCCTTGCCAGGAGCTCGTGCAGCAGACTGCTTCAGCTAAGGCGAATGTCGACTGAGCGGCACACTCAAAGTAAGGGGCAGTGTTTCCATCAGCAAAGTTGGTGGTCACAAGGAGACCCGAGGCTTTCACCACTGAAGTGCTGTAATGCTGGTGTGCCTTTCACATATCTGAGGACGCTCACGTCTGCACCAGTTTCCGAGGAAAATCACTGTGTACCCAAAGTGTCATCTGTGCCTTCTGAGCAACCTCATGCCTCATGATGGTCTTTGGGCTCTACTGTTGGTATGCAGAAGGCCAGGCAGCAATGTGTTTCCTCCATCGGGGAGCCAGATAGCCACAGCATGGAAGAATCCTCAGGACGAGTTTTCTCCCTGGTCTTCTGGGCAATGCAAGGGGACCCCAGTTTGTAAACCTGAGCTGCACTGGAACAAACACCGCCATGGCAAGTGTTCTCAGAATTCATAGCTGACGTCTTCCCCTCGCATGCATCACGTCGACTTCAGATCCAGCTGCAGACATGTGCTCTCAGCCTTTGAAGACTGTCAGGCCTTTGCAAGATCCACGGTGATGTAGGTGAAACTAGATCATTCACTGGCTCACACCATTCACCTCAGGAGGACTCCTGCTTGCCAAGGTGTTTTCATGGAAGGGCACATGTGTGTGGCATGTCTCTTTCACCTGCTTGTGGACTTCAGGTACATGAGCTAGGTGTCAACCGTGAAAGTGGAGAGGGACGGGAACAGCACAATTTGCCCCAGTGACAAAGCAGAGAGATGTGTCCTCAGAGCTGCCTGAGAAACAGTCCTGTTGCCGGTCTTCTATTCACCCCAGGATTACCCTGAGAGGTAACCTGAGGCCGAGTGAATTTTCTTGGAAGAACCGGAGTGCGTGCCGTTCCTTGCTAGGTTCTCATCCCAAAGCCTTCTTGGCTAGTCATAAGGAAACTTGCCCGCGTGTTGCAAGGAAAGTCCGTGTTTTGGATGATCAGTGCTTCATGAAAAGCACTGTGGTCGCCAACTTTCTCAACCCTGCAGGAATACCCGGGGAGGAACGGAGACTTTGCCCAAAGAAACAGAGTGCTTGCAATGCCTTGCTAGGAGCACATCCAGCACAGGACTTTTATCTATGGCGAATGTCAGCCGAGCGCCAGAGTCAAAGTAAGGTGCAGTGTTTCCACCAGCAGAGTCGCAGTCAGCAGTTTCAAAGAGGCCTTCCCCACTAAAGTGCTGTAAATGCGGGTGTGCCTTTCAAAGTCTGAGGATGCGAGCGTCTGCACCGTATTCCAAGGAAGGTCCCTGTGTACCAAAAGTGGCATCTGTGCCTGCTGAGCACCATCCAGCCACATGGGTCTTTGGACTCTACTGTTTTGTATGCAGGAGGCTGGGCAACAACGTTTTTCCTCCATGGGAGAGCTAGATTTGGAGAGCTTAGAGGAAGCCTGAAGAACACGTTGATACCGGGGCTTCTGGGCAATGCAAGGGGGCCTCATTTTGTAACCCTGAGCTGCTTTTGGAAAACCACCGTGCTTACACGGTGAGTTCTCGGACTTCATACCTGACCTCTTGCTCCCTGAAGCAGCACCAGGACTTTACCTCTAGAGGGAGAAATAGGCAGTCGTCCTCTGAAGGTGGCTAGGCCTTCGGGAGATGTACCATGACCTAGGCGAAACGAAGGCGTTCACTGGCTCGCGCAATTTACTTCAGGAGGAACACTGGCTTTCCAAAGCGCTTTCAGCGAAGAAGTACAGTATGTGACACGGGCCTCCTTTGGTTCCCGGAACGTCAACTACATGAGCTGTGTGGCAACCGTGAAAAGGAGGCCGGACGAGAAAAGCGAAATCTGTCCCGTTGGCAACCCGGAGAGCTGGGTGCTCAGAGCTGCCTGAAAAAGGGTCCTGTTGCCCGTCTTGTACTCACCGTAGGAGTTCCCGGGGAGGCAAAGTGAGGAAGAGTGAGTTTTCTCGCAAGAACGAGGGGGTGTGGGCAGTTCCTCGCTAGGAGCTCATCCCAAAGCCTTCTTGGCTAGTGGTTCGGAAACCTGCCCGCATGCTGCCAAAGGAAAGTCCTCGAGAGCCGTGAAAAGTGTTGGGAGTGCAGCTCTGTCTGAGAAGCCTTAGTGAAGGTACCGCTTTAACACTGGTAGGCCTCTCAGGACTGCAGGGTCTCTCGCGCCTGGACCCAGGTCATGGAAGAACACGGTGTACCCAAAGTGTCAACTGCGGCTTCTGAGTGAGCTCCAGCCACATGGGTCGTTGGCCTCCACTCTGTGCATGCAGAGGGCAGGGCAACACACGGCCTGCTCCGGCGGAGAGCCAGACCTCCACCTCTGGAAACCAGTCTTGGTAACAGAGTGGGGGCCGGTGTCATGAGCAATGCATGTCACACTCCCGGCTTAGATATTAGCTGCCCTGAATCATATCCGGAGAGTAACATTGATTGTATGAACTCAAAGCTGACGACCCTTCACCTCAAGCAGAAATGTGACTTTACAACCAGTCTGATATGATGGACCCCGCTCCCGAAGCACTGCTGGGCGATTGAAAGTTCCAAAGTCGACATCGCCTGACTGAAGCACTGTGGTGACTAGGCACGTCACCTCGCGCAGAACCTCTGCTTACAAAAGGGTCCTCACAGGAGCGCCTAGTGTGTCGCATGGCTCTCTCGTAGCTGGGCAGAAGGTGCTGCTCCACAGGCTGGCTTTGCACGTAGAAACTGGATCCTGAGGGCTAAAGCATTCTTTGCCCCTTTGGAAGCAGGAGGCTTGGGGCGAGAAAACTGAACGAAAGGCACGGGGTGGCGCCCATGTTGGACACCCTGCAGGAATTGCCCGGGAGGACGAGTGAGTTTTCTCGAAAGAAACAGTGCGCCTGCCGTTCCTTGCCAGGAGCTCGTGCAGCAGACTGCTTCAGCTAAGGCGAATGTCGACTGAGCGGCACACTCAAAGTAAGGGGCAGTGTTTCCATCAGCAAAGTTGGTGGTCACAAGGAGACCCGAGGCTTTCACCACTGAAGTGCTGTAATGCTGGTGTGCCTTTCACATATCTGAGGACGCTCACGTCTGCACCAGTTTCCGAGGAAAATCACTGTGTACCCAAAGTGTCATCTGTGCCTTCTGAGCAACCTCATGCCTCATGACGGTCTTTGGGCTCTACTGTTGGTATGCAGAAGGCCAGGCAGCAATGTGTTTCCTCCATCGGGGAGCCAGATAGCCACAGCATGGAAGAATCCTCAGGACGAGTTTTCTCCCTGGTCTTCTGGGCAATGCAAGGGGACCCCAGTTTGTAAACCTGAGCTGCACTGGAACAAACACCGCCATGGCAAGTGTTCTCAGAATTCATAGCTGACGTCTTCCCCGCGCATGCATCACGTCGACTTCAGATCCAGCTGGAGACATGTGCTCTCAGCCTTTGAAGACTGTCAGGCCTTTGCAAGATCCACGGTGATGTAGGTGAAACTAGATCATTCACTGGCTCACACCATTCACCTCAGGAGGACTCCTGCTTGCCAAAGTGTTTTCATGGAAGGGCACATGTGTGTGGCATGTCTCTTTCACCTGCTTGTGGACTTCAGGTACATGAGCTAGGTGTCAACCGTGAAAGTGGAGAGGGACGGGAACAGCACAATTTGCCCCAGTGACAAAGCAGAGAGATGTGTCCTCAGAGCTGCCTGAGAAACAGTCCTGTTGCCGGTCTTCTATTCACCCCAGGATTACCCTGAGAGGTAACCTGAGGCCGAGTGAATTTTCTTGGAAGAACCGGAGTGCGTGCCGTTCCTTGCTAGGTTCTCATCCCAAAGCCTTCTTGGCTAGTCATAAGGAAACTTGCCCGCGTGTTGCAAGGAAAGTCCGTGTTTTGGATGATCAGTGCTTCATGAAAAGCACTGTGGTCGCCAACTTTCTCAACCCTGCAGGAATACCCGGGGAGGAACGGAGACTTTGCCCAAAGAAACAGAGTGCTTGCAATGCCTTGCTAGGAGCACATCCAGCACAGGACTTTTATCTATGGCGAATGTCAGCCGAGCGCCAGAGTCAAAGTAAGGTGCAGTGTTTCCACCAGCAGAGTCGCAGTCAGCAGTTTCAAAGAGGCCTTCCCCACTAAAGTGCTGTAAATGCGGGTGTGCCTTTCAAAGTCTGAGGATGCGAGCGTCTGCACCGTATTCCAAGGAAGGTCCCTGTGTACCAAAAGTGGCATCTGTGCCTGCTGAGCACCATCCAGCCACATGGGTCTTTGGACTCTACTGTTTTGTATGCAGGAGGCTGGGCAACAACGTTTTTCCTCCATGGGAGAGCTAGATTTGGAGAGCTTAGAGGAAGCCTGAAGAACACGTTGATACCGGGGCTTCTGGGCAATGCAAGGGGGCCTCATTTTGTAACCCTGAGCTGCTTTTGGAAAACCACCGTGCTTACACGGTGAGTTCTCGGACTTCATACCTGACCTCTTGCTCCCTGAAGCAGCACCAGGACTTTACCTCTAGAGGGAGAAATAGGCAGTCGTCCTCTGAAGGTGGCTAGGCCTTCGGGAGATGTACCATGACCTAGGCGAAACGAAGGCGTTCACTGGCTCGCGCAATTTACTTCAGGAGGAACACTGGCTTTCCAAAGCGCTTTCAGCGAAGAAGTACAGTATGTGACACGGGCCTCCTTTGGTTCCCGGAACGTCAACTACATGAGCTGTGTGGCAACCGTGAAAAGGAGGCCGGACGAGAAAAGCGAAATCTGTCCCGTTGGCAACCCGGAGAGCTGGGTGCTCAGAGCTGCCTGAAAAAGGGTCCTGTTGCCCGTCTTGTACTCACCGTAGGAGTTCCCGGGGAGGCAAAGTGAGGAAGAGTGAGTTTTCTCGCAAGAACGAGGGGGTGTGGGCAGTTCCTCGCTAGGAGCTCATCCCAAAGCCTTCTTGGCTAGTGGTTCGGAAACCTGCCCGCATGCTGCCAAAGGAAAGTCCTCGAGAGCCGTGAAAAGTGTTGGGAGTGCAGCTCTGTCTGAGAAGCCTTAGTGAAGGTACCGCTTTAACACTGGTAGGCCTCTCAGGACTGCAGGGTCTCTCGCGCCTGGACCCAGGTCATGGAAGAACACGGTGTACCCAAAGTGTCAACTGCGGCTTCTGAGTGAGCTCCAGCCACATGGGTCGTTGGCCTCCACTCTGTGCATGCAGAGGGCAGGGCAACACACGGCCTGCTCCGGCGGAGAGCCAGACCTCCACCTCTGGAAACCAGTCTTGGTAACAGAGTGGGGGCCGGTGTCATGAGCAATGCATGTCACACTCCCGGCTTAGATATTAGCTGCCCTGAATCATATCCGGAGAGTAACATTGATTGTATGAACTCAAAGCTGACGACCCTTCACCTCAAGCAGAAATGTGACTTTACAACCAGTCTGATATGATGGACCCCGCTCCCGAAGCACTGCTGGGCGATTGAAAGTTCCAAAGTCGACATCGCCTGACTGAAGCACTGTGGTGACTAGGCACGTCACCTCGCGCAGAACCTCTGCTTACAAAAGGGTCCTCACAGGAGCGCCTAGTGTGTCGCATGGCTCTCTCGTAGCTGGGCAGAAGGTGCTGCTCCACAGGCTGGCTTTGCACGTAGAAACTGGATCCTGAGGGCTAAAGCATTCTTTGCCCCTTTGGAAGCAGGAGGCTTGGGGCGAGAAAACTGAACGAAAGGCACGGGGTGGCGCCCATGTTGGACACCCTGCAGGAATTGCCCGGGAGGACGAGTGAGTTTTCTCGAAAGAAACAGTGCGCCTGCCGTTCCTTGCCAGGAGCTCGTGCAGCAGACTGCTTCAGCTAAGGCGAATGTCGACTGAGCGGCACACTCAAAGTAAGGGGCAGTGTTTCCATCAGCAAAGTTGGTGGTCACAAGGAGACCCGAGGCTTTCACCACTGAAGTGCTGTAATGCTGGTGTGCCTTTCACATATCTGAGGACGCTCACGTCTGCACCAGTTTCCGAGGAAAATCACTGTGTACCCAAAGTGTCATCTGTGCCTTCTGAGCAACCTCATGCCTCATGACGGTCTTTGGGCTCTACTGTTGGTATGCAGAAGGCCAGGCAGCAATGTGTTTCCTCCATCGGGGAGCCAGATAGCCACAGCATGGAAGAATCCTCAGGACGAGTTTTCTCCCTGGTCTTCTGGGCAATGCAAGGGGACCCCAGTTTGTAAACCTGAGCTGCACTGGAACAAACACCGCCATGGCAAGTGTTCTCAGAATTCATAGCTGACGTCTTCCCCGCGCATGCATCACGTCGACTTCAGATCCAGCTGGAGACATGTGCTCTCAGCCTTTGAAGACTGTCAGGCCTTTGCAAGATCCACGGTGATGTAGGTGAAACTAGATCATTCACTGGCTCACACCATTCACCTCAGGAGGACTCCTGCTTGCCAAAGTGTTTTCATGGAAGGGCACATGTGTGTGGCATGTCTCTTTCACCTGCTTGTGGACTTCAGGTACATGAGCTAGGTGTCAACCGTGAAAGTGGAGAGGGACGGGAACAGCACAATTTGCCCCAGTGACAAAGCAGAGAGATGTGTCCTCAGAGCTGCCTGAGAAACAGTCCTGTTGCCGGTCTTCTATTCACCCCAGGATTACCCTGAGAGGTAACCTGAGGCCGAGTGAATTTTCTTGGAAGAACCGGAGTGCGTGCCGTTCCTTGCTAGGTTCTCATCCCAAAGCCTTCTTGGCTAGTCATAAGGAAACTTGCCCGCGTGTTGCAAGGAAAGTCCGTGTTTTGGATGATCAGTGCTTCATGAAAAGCACTGTGGTCGCCAACTTTCTCAACCCTGCAGGAATACCCGGGGAGGAACGGAGACTTTGCCCAAAGAAACAGAGTGCTTGCAATGCCTTGCTAGGAGCACATCCAGCACAGGACTTTTATCTATGGCGAATGTCAGCCGAGCGCCAGAGTCAAAGTAAGGTGCAGTGTTTCCACCAGCAGAGTCGCAGTCAGCAGTTTCAAAGAGGCCTTCCCCACTAAAGTGCTGTAAATGCGGGTGTGCCTTTCAAAGTCTGAGGATGCGAGCGTCTGCACCGTATTCCAAGGAAGGTCCCTGTGTACCAAAAGTGGCATCTGTGCCTGCTGAGCACCATCCAGCCACATGGGTCTTTGGACTCTACTGTTTTGTATGCAGGAGGCTGGGCAACAACGTTTTTCCTCCATGGGAGAGCTAGATTTGGAGAGCTTAGAGGAAGCCTGAAGAACACGTTGATACCGGGGCTTCTGGGCAATGCAAGGGGGCCTCATTTTGTAACCCTGAGCTGCTTTTGGAAAACCACCGTGCTTACACGGTGAGTTCTCGGACTTCATACCTGACCTCTTGCTCCCTGAAGCAGCACCAGGACTTTACCTCTAGAGGGAGAAATAGGCAGTCGTCCTCTGAAGGTGGCTAGGCCTTCGGGAGATGTACCATGACCTAGGCGAAACGAAGGCGTTCACTGGCTCGCGCAATTTACTTCAGGAGGAACACTGGCTTTCCAAAGCGCTTTCAGCGAAGAAGTACAGTATGTGACACGGGCCTCCTTTGGTTCCCGGAACGTCAACTACATGAGCTGTGTGGCAACCGTGAAAAGGAGGCCGGACGAGAAAAGCGAAATCTGTCCCGTTGGCAACCCGGAGAGCTGGGTGCTCAGAGCTGCCTGAAAAAGGGTCCTGTTGCCCGTCTTGTACTCACCGTAGGAGTTCCCGGGGAGGCAAAGTGAGGAAGAGTGAGTTTTCTCGCAAGAACGAGGGGGTGTGGGCAGTTCCTCGCTAGGAGCTCATCCCAAAGCCTTCTTGGCTAGTGGTTCGGAAACCTGCCCGCATGCTGCCAAAGGAAAGTCCTCGAGAGCCGTGAAAAGTGTTGGGAGTGCAGCTCTGTCTGAGAAGCCTTAGTGAAGGTACCGCTTTAACACTGGTAGGCCTCTCAGGACTGCAGGGTCTCTCGCGCCTGGACCCAGGTCATGGAAGAACACGGTGTACCCAAAGTGTCAACTGCGGCTTCTGAGTGAGCTCCAGCCACATGGGTCGTTGGCCTCCACTCTGTGCATGCAGAGGGCAGGGCAACACACGGCCTGCTCCGGCGGAGAGCCAGACCTCCACCTCTGGAAACCAGTCTTGGTAACAGAGTGGGGGCCGGTGTCATGAGCAATGCATGTCACACTCCCGGCTTAGATATTAGCTGCCCTGAATCATATCCGGAGAGTAACATTGATTGTATGAACTCAAAGCTGACGACCCTTCACCTCAAGCAGAAATGTGACTTTACAACCAGTCTGATATGATGGACCCCGCTCCCGAAGCACTGCTGGGCGATTGAAAGTTCCAAAGTCGACATCGCCTGACTGAAGCACTGTGGTGACTAGGCACGTCACCTCGCGCAGAACCTCTGCTTACAAAAGGGTCCTCACAGGAGCGCCTAGTGTGTCGCATGGCTCTCTCGTAGCTGGGCAGAAGGTGCTGCTCCACAGGCTGGCTTTGCACGTAGAAACTGGATCCTGAGGGCTAAAGCATTCTTTGCCCCTTTGGAAGCAGGAGGCTTGGGGCGAGAAAACTGAACGAAAGGCACGGGGTGGCGCCCATGTTGGACACCCTGCAGGAATTGCCCGGGAGGACGAGTGAGTTTTCTCGAAAGAAACAGTGCGCCTGCCGTTCCTTGCCAGGAGCTCGTGCAGCAGACTGCTTCAGCTAAGGCGAATGTCGACTGAGCGGCACACTCAAAGTAAGGGGCAGTGTTTCCATCAGCAAAGTTGGTGGTCACAAGGAGACCCGAGGCTTTCACCACTGAAGTGCTGTAATGCTGGTGTGCCTTTCACATATCTGAGGACGCTCACGTCTGCACCAGTTTCCGAGGAAAATCACTGTGTACCCAAAGTGTCATCTGTGCCTTCTGAGCAACCTCATGCCTCATGATGGTCTTTGGGCTCTACTGTTGGTATGCAGAAGGCCAGGCAGCAATGTGTTTCCTCCATCGGGGAGCCAGATAGCCACAGCATGGAAGAATCCTCAGGACGAGTTTTCTCCCTGGTCTTCTGGGCAATGCAAGGGGACCCCAGTTTGTAAACCTGAGCTGCACTGGAACAAACACCGCCATGGCAAGTGTTCTCAGAATTCATAGCTGACGTCTTCCCCTCGCATGCATCACGTCGACTTCAGATCCAGCTGCAGACATGTGCTCTCAGCCTTTGAAGACTGTCAGGCCTTTGCAAGATCCACGGTGATGTAGGTGAAACTAGATCATTCACTGGCTCACACCATTCACCTCAGGAGGACTCCTGCTTGCCAAGGTGTTTTCATGGAAGGGCACATGTGTGTGGCATGTCTCTTTCACCTGCTTGTGGACTTCAGGTACATGAGCTAGGTGTCAACCGTGAAAGTGGAGAGGGACGGGAACAGCACAATTTGCCCCAGTGACAAAGCAGAGAGATGTGTCCTCAGAGCTGCCTGAGAAACAGTCCTGTTGCCGGTCTTCTATTCACCCCAGGATTACCCTGAGAGGTAACCTGAGGCCGAGTGAATTTTCTTGGAAGAACCGGAGTGCGTGCCGTTCCTTGCTAGGTTCTCATCCCAAAGCCTTCTTGGCTAGTCATAAGGAAACTTGCCCGCGTGTTGCAAGGAAAGTCCGTGTTTTGGATGATCAGTGCTTCATGAAAAGCACTGTGGTCGCCAACTTTCTCAACCCTGCAGGAATACCCGGGGAGGAACGGAGACTTTGCCCAAAGAAACAGAGTGCTTGCAATGCCTTGCTAGGAGCACATCCAGCACAGGACTTTTATCTATGGCGAATGTCAGCCGAGCGCCAGAGTCAAAGTAAGGTGCAGTGTTTCCACCAGCAGAGTCGCAGTCAGCAGTTTCAAAGAGGCCTTCCCCACTAAAGTGCTGTAAATGCGGGTGTGCCTTTCAAAGTCTGAGGATGCGAGCGTCTGCACCGTATTCCAAGGAAGGTCCCTGTGTACCAAAAGTGGCATCTGTGCCTGCTGAGCACCATCCAGCCACATGGGTCTTTGGACTCTACTGTTTTGTATGCAGGAGGCTGGGCAACAACGTTTTTCCTCCATGGGAGAGCTAGATTTGGAGAGCTTAGAGGAAGCCTGAAGAACACGTTGATACCGGGGCTTCTGGGCAATGCAAGGGGGCCTCATTTTGTAACCCTGAGCTGCTTTTGGAAAACCACCGTGCTTACACGGTGAGTTCTCGGACTTCATACCTGACCTCTTGCTCCCTGAAGCAGCACCAGGACTTTACCTCTAGAGGGAGAAATAGGCAGTCGTCCTCTGAAGGTGGCTAGGCCTTCGGGAGATGTACCATGACCTAGGCGAAACGAAGGCGTTCACTGGCTCGCGCAATTTACTTCAGGAGGAACACTGGCTTTCCAAAGCGCTTTCAGCGAAGAAGTACAGTATGTGACACGGGCCTCCTTTGGTTCCCGGAACGTCAACTACATGAGCTGTGTGGCAACCGTGAAAAGGAGGCCGGACGAGAAAAGCGAAATCTGTCCCGTTGGCAACCCGGAGAGCTGGGTGCTCAGAGCTGCCTGAAAAAGGGTCCTGTTGCCCGTCTTGTACTCACCGTAGGAGTTCCCGGGGAGGCAAAGTGAGGAAGAGTGAGTTTTCTCGCAAGAACGAGGGGGTGTGGGCAGTTCCTCGCTAGGAGCTCATCCCAAAGCCTTCTTGGCTAGTGGTTCGGAAACCTGCCCGCATGCTGCCAAAGGAAAGTCCTCGAGAGCCGTGAAAAGTGTTGGGAGTGCAGCTCTGTCTGAGAAGCCTTAGTGAAGGTACCGCTTTAACACTGGTAGGCCTCTCAGGACTGCAGGGTCTCTCGCGCCTGGACCCAGGTCATGGAAGAACACGGTGTACCCAAAGTGTCAACTGCGGCTTCTGAGTGAGCTCCAGCCACATGGGTCGTTGGCCTCCACTCTGTGCATGCAGAGGGCAGGGCAACACACGGCCTGCTCCGGCGGAGAGCCAGACCTCCACCTCTGGAAACCAGTCTTGGTAACAGAGTGGGGGCCGGTGTCATGAGCAATGCATGTCACACTCCCGGCTTAGATATTAGCTGCCCTGAATCATATCCGGAGAGTAACATTGATTGTATGAACTCAAAGCTGACGACCCTTCACCTCAAGCAGAAATGTGACTTTACAACCAGTCTGATATGATGGACCCCGCTCCCGAAGCACTGCTGGGCGATTGAAAGTTCCAAAGTCGACATCGCCTGACTGAAGCACTGTGGTGACTAGGCACGTCACCTCGCGCAGAACCTCTGCTTACAAAAGGGTCCTCACAGGAGCGCCTAGTGTGTCGCATGGCTCTCTCGTAGCTGGGCAGAAGGTGCTGCTCCACAGGCTGGCTTTGCACGTAGAAACTGGATCCTGAGGGCTAAAGCATTCTTTGCCCCTTTGGAAGCAGGAGGCTTGGGGCGAGAAAACTGAACGAAAGGCACGGGGTGGCGCCCATGTTGGACACCCTGCAGGAATTGCCCGGGAGGACGAGTGAGTTTTCTCGAAAGAAACAGTGCGCCTGCCGTTCCTTGCCAGGAGCTCGTGCAGCAGACTGCTTCAGCTAAGGCGAATGTCGACTGAGCGGCACACTCAAAGTAAGGGGCAGTGTTTCCATCAGCAAAGTTGGTGGTCACAAGGAGACCCGAGGCTTTCACCACTGAAGTGCTGTAATGCTGGTGTGCCTTTCACATATCTGAGGACGCTCACGTCTGCACCAGTTTCCGAGGAAAATCACTGTGTACCCAAAGTGTCATCTGTGCCTTCTGAGCAACCTCATGCCTCATGACGGTCTTTGGGCTCTACTGTTGGTATGCAGAAGGCCAGGCAGCAATGTGTTTCCTCCATCGGGGAGCCAGATAGCCACAGCATGGAAGAATCCTCAGGACGAGTTTTCTCCCTGGTCTTCTGGGCAATGCAAGGGGACCCCAGTTTGTAAACCTGAGCTGCACTGGAACAAACACCGCCATGGCAAGTGTTCTCAGAATTCATAGCTGACGTCTTCCCCGCGCATGCATCACGTCGACTTCAGATCCAGCTGGAGACATGTGCTCTCAGCCTTTGAAGACTGTCAGGCCTTTGCAAGATCCACGGTGATGTAGGTGAAACTAGATCATTCACTGGCTCACACCATTCACCTCAGGAGGACTCCTGCTTGCCAAAGTGTTTTCATGGAAGGGCACATGTGTGTGGCATGTCTCTTTCACCTGCTTGTGGACTTCAGGTACATGAGCTAGGTGTCAACCGTGAAAGTGGAGAGGGACGGGAACAGCACAATTTGCCCCAGTGACAAAGCAGAGAGATGTGTCCTCAGAGCTGCCTGAGAAACAGTCCTGTTGCCGGTCTTCTATTCACCCCAGGATTACCCTGAGAGGTAACCTGAGGCCGAGTGAATTTTCTTGGAAGAACCGGAGTGCGTGCCGTTCCTTGCTAGGTTCTCATCCCAAAGCCTTCTTGGCTAGTCATAAGGAAACTTGCCCGCGTGTTGCAAGGAAAGTCCGTGTTTTGGATGATCAGTGCTTCATGAAAAGCACTGTGGTCGCCAACTTTCTCAACCCTGCAGGAATACCCGGGGAGGAACGGAGACTTTGCCCAAAGAAACAGAGTGCTTGCAATGCCTTGCTAGGAGCACATCCAGCACAGGACTTTTATCTATGGCGAATGTCAGCCGAGCGCCAGAGTCAAAGTAAGGTGCAGTGTTTCCACCAGCAGAGTCGCAGTCAGCAGTTTCAAAGAGGCCTTCCCCACTAAAGTGCTGTAAATGCGGGTGTGCCTTTCAAAGTCTGAGGATGCGAGCGTCTGCACCGTATTCCAAGGAAGGTCCCTGTGTACCAAAAGTGGCATCTGTGCCTGCTGAGCACCATCCAGCCACATGGGTCTTTGGACTCTACTGTTTTGTATGCAGGAGGCTGGGCAACAACGTTTTTCCTCCATGGGAGAGCTAGATTTGGAGAGCTTAGAGGAAGCCTGAAGAACACGTTGATACCGGGGCTTCTGGGCAATGCAAGGGGGCCTCATTTTGTAACCCTGAGCTGCTTTTGGAAAACCACCGTGCTTACACGGTGAGTTCTCGGACTTCATACCTGACCTCTTGCTCCCTGAAGCAGCACCAGGACTTTACCTCTAGAGGGAGAAATAGGCAGTCGTCCTCTGAAGGTGGCTAGGCCTTCGGGAGATGTACCATGACCTAGGCGAAACGAAGGCGTTCACTGGCTCGCGCAATTTACTTCAGGAGGAACACTGGCTTTCCAAAGCGCTTTCAGCGAAGAAGTACAGTATGTGACACGGGCCTCCTTTGGTTCCCGGAACGTCAACTACATGAGCTGTGTGGCAACCGTGAAAAGGAGGCCGGACGAGAAAAGCGAAATCTGTCCCGTTGGCAACCCGGAGAGCTGGGTGCTCAGAGCTGCCTGAAAAAGGGTCCTGTTGCCCGTCTTGTACTCACCGTAGGAGTTCCCGGGGAGGCAAAGTGAGGAAGAGTGAGTTTTCTCGCAAGAACGAGGGGGTGTGGGCAGTTCCTCGCTAGGAGCTCATCCCAAAGCCTTCTTGGCTAGTGGTTCGGAAACCTGCCCGCATGCTGCCAAAGGAAAGTCCTCGAGAGCCGTGAAAAGTGTTGGGAGTGCAGCTCTGTCTGAGAAGCCTTAGTGAAGGTACCGCTTTAACACTGGTAGGCCTCTCAGGACTGCAGGGTCTCTCGCGCCTGGACCCAGGTCATGGAAGAACACGGTGTACCCAAAGTGTCAACTGCGGCTTCTGAGTGAGCTCCAGCCACATGGGTCGTTGGCCTCCACTCTGTGCATGCAGAGGGCAGGGCAACACACGGCCTGCTCCGGCGGAGAGCCAGACCTCCACCTCTGGAAACCAGTCTTGGTAACAGAGTGGGGGCCGGTGTCATGAGCAATGCATGTCACACTCCCGGCTTAGATATTAGCTGCCCTGAATCATATCCGGAGAGTAACATTGATTGTATGAACTCAAAGCTGACGACCCTTCACCTCAAGCAGAAATGTGACTTTACAACCAGTCTGATATGATGGACCCCGCTCCCGAAGCACTGCTGGGCGATTGAAAGTTCCAAAGTCGACATCGCCTGACTGAAGCACTGTGGTGACTAGGCACGTCACCTCGCGCAGAACCTCTGCTTACAAAAGGGTCCTCACAGGAGCGCCTAGTGTGTCGCATGGCTCTCTCGTAGCTGGGCAGAAGGTGCTGCTCCACAGGCTGGCTTTGCACGTAGAAACTGGATCCTGAGGGCTAAAGCATTCTTTGCCCCTTTGGAAGCAGGAGGCTTGGGGCGAGAAAACTGAACGAAAGGCACGGGGTGGCGCCCATGTTGGACACCCTGCAGGAATTGCCCGGGAGGACGAGTGAGTTTTCTCGAAAGAAACAGTGCGCCTGCCGTTCCTTGCCAGGAGCTCGTGCAGCAGACTGCTTCAGCTAAGGCGAATGTCGACTGAGCGGCACACTCAAAGTAAGGGGCAGTGTTTCCATCAGCAAAGTTGGTGGTCACAAGGAGACCCGAGGCTTTCACCACTGAAGTGCTGTAATGCTGGTGTGCCTTTCACATATCTGAGGACGCTCACGTCTGCACCAGTTTCCGAGGAAAATCACTGTGTACCCAAAGTGTCATCTGTGCCTTCTGAGCAACCTCATGCCTCATGACGGTCTTTGGGCTCTACTGTTGGTATGCAGAAGGCCAGGCAGCAATGTGTTTCCTCCATCGGGGAGCCAGATAGCCACAGCATGGAAGAATCCTCAGGACGAGTTTTCTCCCTGGTCTTCTGGGCAATGCAAGGGGACCCCAGTTTGTAAACCTGAGCTGCACTGGAACAAACACCGCCATGGCAAGTGTTCTCAGAATTCATAGCTGACGTCTTCCCCGCGCATGCATCACGTCGACTTCAGATCCAGCTGCAGACATGTGCTCTCAGCCTTTGAAGACTGTCAGGCCTTTGCAAGATCCACGGTGATGTAGGTGAAACTAGATCATTCACTGGCTCACACCATTCACCTCAGGAGGACTCCTGCTTGCCAAGGTGTTTTCATGGAAGGGCACATGTGTGTGGCATGTCTCTTTCACCTGCTTGTGGACTTCAGGTACATGAGCTAGGTGTCAACCGTGAAAGTGGAGAGGGACGGGAACAGCACAATTTGCCCCAGTGACAAAGCAGAGAGATGTGTCCTCAGAGCTGCCTGAGAAACAGTCCTGTTGCCGGTCTTCTATTCACCCCAGGATTACCCTGAGAGGTAACCTGAGGCCGAGTGAATTTTCTTGGAAGAACCGGAGTGCGTGCCGTTCCTTGCTAGGTTCTCATCCCAAAGCCTTCTTGGCTAGTCATAAGGAAACTTGCCCGCGTGTTGCAAGGAAAGTCCGTGTTTTGGATGATCAGTGCTTCATGAAAAGCACTGTGGTCGCCAACTTTCTCAACCCTGCAGGAATACCCGGGGAGGAACGGAGACTTTGCCCAAAGAAACAGAGTGCTTGCAATGCCTTGCTAGGAGCACATCCAGCACAGGACTTTTATCTATGGCGAATGTCAGCCGAGCGCCAGAGTCAAAGTAAGGTGCAGTGTTTCCACCAGCAGAGTCGCAGTCAGCAGTTTCAAAGAGGCCTTCCCCACTAAAGTGCTGTAAATGCGGGTGTGCCTTTCAAAGTCTGAGGATGCGAGCGTCTGCACCGTATTCCAAGGAAGGTCCCTGTGTACCAAAAGTGGCATCTGTGCCTGCTGAGCACCATCCAGCCACATGGGTCTTTGGACTCTACTGTTTTGTATGCAGGAGGCTGGGCAACAACGTTTTTCCTCCATGGGAGAGCTAGATTTGGAGAGCTTAGAGGAAGCCTGAAGAACACGTTGATACCGGGGCTTCTGGGCAATGCAAGGGGGCCTCATTTTGTAACCCTGAGCTGCTTTTGGAAAACCACCGTGCTTACACGGTGAGTTCTCGGACTTCATACCTGACCTCTTGCTCCCTGAAGCAGCACCAGGACTTTACCTCTAGAGGGAGAAATAGGCAGTCGTCCTCTGAAGGTGGCTAGGCCTTCGGGAGATGTACCATGACCTAGGCGAAACGAAGGCGTTCACTGGCTCGCGCAATTTACTTCAGGAGGAACACTGGCTTTCCAAAGCGCTTTCAGCGAAGAAGTACAGTATGTGACACGGGCCTCCTTTGGTTCCCGGAACGTCAACTACATGAGCTGTGTGGCAACCGTGAAAAGGAGGCCGGACGAGAAAAGCGAAATCTGTCCCGTTGGCAACCCGGAGAGCTGGGTGCTCAGAGCTGCCTGAAAAAGGGTCCTGTTGCCCGTCTTGTACTCACCGTAGGAGTTCCCGGGGAGGCAAAGTGAGGAAGAGTGAGTTTTCTCGCAAGAACGAGGGGGTGTGGGCAGTTCCTCGCTAGGAGCTCATCCCAAAGCCTTCTTGGCTAGTGGTTCGGAAACCTGCCCGCATGCTGCCAAAGGAAAGTCCTCGAGAGCCGTGAAAAGTGTTGGGAGTGCAGCTCTGTCTGAGAAGCCTTAGTGAAGGTACCGCTTTAACACTGGTAGGCCTCTCAGGACTGCAGGGTCTCTCGCGCCTGGACCCAGGTCATGGAAGAACACGGTGTACCCAAAGTGTCAACTGCGGCTTCTGAGTGAGCTCCAGCCACATGGGTCGTTGGCCTCCACTCTGTGCATGCAGAGGGCAGGGCAACACACGGCCTGCTCCGGCGGAGAGCCAGACCTCCACCTCTGGAAACCAGTCTTGGTAACAGAGTGGGGGCCGGTGTCATGAGCAATGCATGTCACACTCCCGGCTTAGATATTAGCTGCCCTGAATCATATCCGGAGAGTAACATTGATTGTATGAACTCAAAGCTGACGACCCTTCACCTCAAGCAGAAATGTGACTTTACAACCAGTCTGATATGATGGACCCCGCTCCCGAAGCACTGCTGGGCGATTGAAAGTTCCAAAGTCGACATCGCCTGACTGAAGCACTGTGGTGACTAGGCACGTCACCTCGCGCAGAACCTCTGCTTACAAAAGGGTCCTCACAGGAGCGCCTAGTGTGTCGCATGGCTCTCTCGTAGCTGGGCAGAAGGTGCTGCTCCACAGGCTGGCTTTGCACGTAGAAACTGGATCCTGAGGGCTAAAGCATTCTTTGCCCCTTTGGAAGCAGGAGGCTTGGGGCGAGAAAACTGAACGAAAGGCACGGGGTGGCGCCCATGTTGGACACCCTGCAGGAATTGCCCGGGAGGACGAGTGAGTTTTCTCGAAAGAAACAGTGCGCCTGCCGTTCCTTGCCAGGAGCTCGTGCAGCAGACTGCTTCAGCTAAGGCGAATGTCGACTGAGCGGCACACTCAAAGTAAGGGGCAGTGTTTCCATCAGCAAAGTTGGTGGTCACAAGTAGACCCGAGGCTTTCACCACTGAAGTGCTGTAATGCTGGTGTGCCTTTCACATATCTGAGGACGCTCACGTCTGCACCAGTTTCCGAGGAAAATCACTGTGTACCCAAAGTGTCATCTGTGCCTTCTGAGCAACCTCATGCCTCATGATGGTCTTTGGGCTCTACTGTTGGTATGCAGAAGGCCAGGCAGCAATGTGTTTCCTCCATCGGGGAGCCAGATAGCCACAGCATGGAAGAATCCTCAGGACGAGTTTTCTCCCTGGTCTTCTGGGCAATGCAAGGGGACCCCAGTTTGTAAACCTGAGCTGCACTGGAACAAACACCGCCATGGCAAGTGTTCTCAGAATTCATAGCTGACGTCTTCCCCTCGCATGCATCACGTCGACTTCAGATCCAGCTGCAGACATGTGCTCTCAGCCTTTGAAGACTGTCAGGCCTTTGCAAGATCCACGGTGATGTAGGTGAAACTAGATCATTCACTGGCTCACACCATTCACCTCAGGAGGACTCCTGCTTGCCAAGGTGTTTTCATGGAAGGGCACATGTGTGTGGCATGTCTCTTTCACCTGCTTGTGGACTTCAGGTACATGAGCTAGGTGTCAACCGTGAAAGTGGAGAGGGACGGGAACAGCACAATTTGCCCCAGTGACAAAGCAGAGAGATGTGTCCTCAGAGCTGCCTGAGAAACAGTCCTGTTGCCGGTCTTCTATTCACCCCAGGATTACCCTGAGAGGTAACCTGAGGCCGAGTGAATTTTCTTGGAAGAACCGGAGTGCGTGCCGTTCCTTGCTAGGTTCTCATCCCAAAGCCTTCTTGGCTAGTCATAAGGAAACTTGCCCGCGTGTTGCAAGGAAAGTCCGTGTTTTGGATGATCAGTGCTTCATGAAAAGCACTGTGGTCGCCAACTTTCTCAACCCTGCAGGAATACCCGGGGAGGAACGGAGACTTTGCCCAAAGAAACAGAGTGCTTGCAATGCCTTGCTAGGAGCACATCCAGCACAGGACTTTTATCTATGGCGAATGTCAGCCGAGCGCCAGAGTCAAA
Source organism: Eubalaena glacialis (assembly GCF_028564815.1). Classification (NCBI taxonomy): domain Eukaryota; kingdom Metazoa; phylum Chordata; class Mammalia; order Artiodactyla; family Balaenidae; genus Eubalaena; species Eubalaena glacialis. Next base: position 134,676 of record NW_026871432.1, read on the forward strand.
GTAAGGTGCAGTGTTTCCACCAGCAGAGTCGCAGTCAGCAGTTTCAAAGAGGCCTTCCCCACTAAAGTGCTGTAAATGCGGGTGTGCCTTTCAAAGTCTGAGGATGCGAGCGTCTGCACCGTATTCCAAGGAAGGTCCCTGTGTACCAAAAGTGGCATCTGTGCCTGCTGAGCACCATCCAGCCACATGGGTCTTTGGACTCTACTGTTTTGTATGCAGGAGGCTGGGCAACAACGTTTTTCCTCCATGGGAGAGCTAGATTTGGAGAGCTTAGAGGAAGCCTGAAGAACACGTTGATACCGGGGCTTCTGGGCAATGCAAGGGGGCCTCATTTTGTAACCCTGAGCTGCTTTTGGAAAACCACCGTGCTTACACGGTGAGTTCTCGGACTTCATACCTGACCTCTTGCTCCCTGAAGCAGCACCAGGACTTTACCTCTAGAGGGAGAAATAGGCAGTCGTCCTCTGAAGGTGGCTAGGCCTTCGGGAGATGTACCATGACCTAGGCGAAACGAAGGCGTTCACTGGCTCGCGCAATTTACTTCAGGAGGAACACTGGCTTTCCAAAGCGCTTTCAGCGAAGAAGTACAGTATGTGACACGGGCCTCCTTTGGTTCCCGGAACGTCAACTACATGAGCTGTGTGGCAACCGTGAAAAGGAGGCCGGACGAGAAAAGCGAAATCTGTCCCGTTGGCAACCCGGAGAGCTGGGTGCTCAGAGCTGCCTGAAAAAGGGTCCTGTTGCCCGTCTTGTACTCACCGTAGGAGTTCCCGGGGAGGCAAAGTGAGGAAGAGTGAGTTTTCTCGCAAGAACGAGGGGGTGTGGGCAGTTCCTCGCTAGGAGCTCATCCCAAAGCCTTCTTGGCTAGTGGTTCGGAAACCTGCCCGCATGCTGCCAAAGGAAAGTCCTCGAGAGCCGTGAAAAGTGTTGGGAGTGCAGCTCTGTCTGAGAAGCCTTAGTGAAGGTACCGCTTTAACACTGGTAGGCCTCTCAGGACTGCAGGGTCTCTCGCGCCTGGACCCAGGTCATGGAAGAACACGGTGTACCCAAAGTGTCAACTGCGGCTTCTGAGTGAGCTCCAGCCACATGGGTCGTTGGCCTCCACTCTGTGCATGCAGAGGGCAGGGCAACACACGGCCTGCTCCGGCGGAGAGCCAGACCTCCACCTCTGGAAACCAGTCTTGGTAACAGAGTGGGGGCCGGTGTCATGAGCAATGCATGTCACACTCCCGGCTTAGATATTAGCTGCCCTGAATCATATCCGGAGAGTAACATTGATTGTATGAACTCAAAGCTGACGACCCTTCACCTCAAGCAGAAATGTGACTTTACAACCAGTCTGATATGATGGACCCCGCTCCCGAAGCACTGCTGGGCGATTGAAAGTTCCAAAGTCGACATCGCCTGACTGAAGCACTGTGGTGACTAGGCACGTCACCTCGCGCAGAACCTCTGCTTACAAAAGGGTCCTCACAGGAGCGCCTAGTGTGTCGCATGGCTCTCTCGTAGCTGGGCAGAAGGTGCTGCTCCACAGGCTGGCTTTGCACGTAGAAACTGGATCCTGAGGGCTAAAGCATTCTTTGCCCCTTTGGAAGCAGGAGGCTTGGGGCGAGAAAACTGAACGAAAGGCACGGGGTGGCGCCCATGTTGGACACCCTGCAGGAATTGCCCGGGAGGACGAGTGAGTTTTCTCGAAAGAAACAGTGCGCCTGCCGTTCCTTGCCAGGAGCTCGTGCAGCAGACTGCTTCAGCTAAGGCGAATGTCGACTGAGCGGCACACTCAAAGTAAGGGGCAGTGTTTCCATCAGCAAAGTTGGTGGTCACAAGGAGACCCGAGGCTTTCACCACTGAAGTGCTGTAATGCTGGTGTGCCTTTCACATATCTGAGGACGCTCACGTCTGCACCAGTTTCCGAGGAAAATCACTGTGTACCCAAAGTGTCATCTGTGCCTTCTGAGCAACCTCATGCCTCATGACGGTCTTTGGGCTCTACTGTTGGTATGCAGAAGGCCAGGCAGCAATGTGTTTCCTCCATCGGGGAGCCAGATAGCCACAGCATGGAAGAATCCTCAGGACGAGTTTTCTCCCTGGTCTTCTGGGCAATGCAAGGGGACCCCAGTTTGTAAACCTGAGCTGCACTGGAACAAACACCGCCATGGCAAGTGTTCTCAGAATTCATAGCTGACGTCTTCCCCGCGCATGCATCACGTCGACTTCAGATCCAGCTGGAGACATGTGCTCTCAGCCTTTGAAGACTGTCAGGCCTTTGCAAGATCCACGGTGATGTAGGTGAAACTAGATCATTCACTGGCTCACACCATTCACCTCAGGAGGACTCCTGCTTGCCAAAGTGTTTTCATGGAAGGGCACATGTGTGTGGCATGTCTCTTTCACCTGCTTGTGGACTTCAGGTACATGAGCTAGGTGTCAACCGTGAAAGTGGAGAGGGACGGGAACAGCACAATTTGCCCCAGTGACAAAGCAGAGAGATGTGTCCTCAGAGCTGCCTGAGAAACAGTCCTGTTGCCGGTCTTCTATTCACCCCAGGATTACCCTGAGAGGTAACCTGAGGCCGAGTGAATTTTCTTGGAAGAACCGGAGTGCGTGCCGTTCCTTGCTAGGTTCTCATCCCAAAGCCTTCTTGGCTAGTCATAAGGAAACTTGCCCGCGTGTTGCAAGGAAAGTCCGTGTTTTGGATGATCAGTGCTTCATGAAAAGCACTGTGGTCGCCAACTTTCTCAACCCTGCAGGAATACCCGGGGAGGAACGGAGACTTTGCCCAAAGAAACAGAGTGCTTGCAATGCCTTGCTAGGAGCACATCCAGCACAGGACTTTTATCTATGGCGAATGTCAGCCGAGCGCCAGAGTCAAAGTAAGGTGCAGTGTTTCCACCAGCAGAGTCGCAGTCAGCAGTTTCAAAGAGGCCTTCCCCACTAAAGTGCTGTAAATGCGGGTGTGCCTTTCAAAGTCTGAGGATGCGAGCGTCTGCACCGTATTCCAAGGAAGGTCCCTGTGTACCAAAAGTGGCATCTGTGCCTGCTGAGCACCATCCAGCCACATGGGTCTTTGGACTCTACTGTTTTGTATGCAGGAGGCTGGGCAACAACGTTTTTCCTCCATGGGAGAGCTAGATTTGGAGAGCTTAGAGGAAGCCTGAAGAACACGTTGATACCGGGGCTTCTGGGCAATGCAAGGGGGCCTCATTTTGTAACCCTGAGCTGCTTTTGGAAAACCACCGTGCTTACACGGTGAGTTCTCGGACTTCATACCTGACCTCTTGCTCCCTGAAGCAGCACCAGGACTTTACCTCTAGAGGGAGAAATAGGCAGTCGTCCTCTGAAGGTGGCTAGGCCTTCGGGAGATGTACCATGACCTAGGCGAAACGAAGGCGTTCACTGGCTCGCGCAATTTACTTCAGGAGGAACACTGGCTTTCCAAAGCGCTTTCAGCGAAGAAGTACAGTATGTGACACGGGCCTCCTTTGGTTCCCGGAACGTCAACTACATGAGCTGTGTGGCAACCGTGAAAAGGAGGCCGGACGAGAAAAGCGAAATCTGTCCCGTTGGCAACCCGGAGAGCTGGGTGCTCAGAGCTGCCTGAAAAAGGGTCCTGTTGCCCGTCTTGTACTCACCGTAGGAGTTCCCGGGGAGGCAAAGTGAGGAAGAGTGAGTTTTCTCGCAAGAACGAGGGGGTGTGGGCAGTTCCTCGCTAGGAGCTCATCCCAAAGCCTTCTTGGCTAGTGGTTCGGAAACCTGCCCGCATGCTGCCAAAGGAAAGTCCTCGAGAGCCGTGAAAAGTGTTGGGAGTGCAGCTCTGTCTGAGAAGCCTTAGTGAAGGTACCGCTTTAACACTGGTAGGCCTCTCAGGACTGCAGGGTCTCTCGCGCCTGGACCCAGGTCATGGAAGAACACGGTGTACCCAAAGTGTCAACTGCGGCTTCTGAGTGAGCTCCAGCCACATGGGTCGTTGGCCTCCACTCTGTGCATGCAGAGGGCAGGGCAACACACGGCCTGCTCCGGCGGAGAGCCAGACCTCCACCTCTGGAAACCAGTCTTGGTAACAGAGTGGGGGCCGGTGTCATGAGCAATGCATGTCACACTCCCGGCTTAGATATTAGCTGCCCTGAATCCTATCCGGAGAGTAACATTGATTGTATGAACTCAAAGCTGACGACCCTTCACCTCAAGCAGAAATGTGACTTTACAACCAGTCTGATATGATGGACCCCGCTCCCGAAGCACTGCTGGGCGATTGAAAGTTCCAAAGTCGACATCGCCTGACTGAAGCACTGTGGTGACTAGGCACGTCACCTCGCGCAGAACCTCTGCTTACAAAAGGGTCCTCACAGGAGCGCCTAGTGTGTCGCATGGCTCTCTCGTAGCTGGGCAGAAGGTGCTGCTCCACAGGCTGGCTTTGCACGTAGAAACTGGATCCTGAGGGCTAAAGCATTCTTTGCCCCTTTGGAAGCAGGAGGCTTGGGGCGAGAAAACTGAACGAAAGGCACGGGGTGGCGCCCATGTTGGACACCCTGCAGGAATTGCCCGGGAGGACGAGTGAGTTTTCTCGAAAGAAACAGTGCGCCTGCCGTTCCTTGCCAGGAGCTCGTGCAGCAGACTGCTTCAGCTAAGGCGAATGTCGACTGAGCGGCACACTCAAAGTAAGGGGCAGTGTTTCCATCAGCAAAGTTGGTGGTCACAAGGAGACCCGAGGCTTTCACCACTGAAGTGCTGTAATGCTGGTGTGCCTTTCACATATCTGAGGACGCTCACGTCTGCACCAGTTTCCGAGGAAAATCACTGTGTACCCAAAGTGTCATCTGTGCCTTCTGAGCAACCTCATGCCTCATGACGGTCTTTGGGCTCTACTGTTGGTATGCAGAAGGCCAGGCAGCAATGTGTTTCCTCCATCGGGGAGCCAGATAGCCACAGCATGGAAGAATCCTCAGGACGAGTTTTCTCCCTGGTCTTCTGGGCAATGCAAGGGGACCCCAGTTTGTAAACCTGAGCTGCACTGGAACAAACACCGCCATGGCAAGTGTTCTCAGAATTCATAGCTGACGTCTTCCCCGCGCATGCATCACGTCGACTTCAGATCCAGCTGGAGACATGTGCTCTCAGCCTTTGAAGACTGTCAGGCCTTTGCAAGATCCACGGTGATGTAGGTGAAACTAGATCATTCACTGGCTCACACCATTCACCTCAGGAGGACTCCTGCTTGCCAAAGTGTTTTCATGGAAGGGCACATGTGTGTGGCATGTCTCTTTCACCTGCTTGTGGACTTCAGGTACATGAGCTAGGTGTCAACCGTGAAAGTGGAGAGGGACGGGAACAGCACAATTTGCCCCAGTGACAAAGCAGAGAGATGTGTCCTCAGAGCTGCCTGAGAAACAGTCCTGTTGCCGGTCTTCTATTCACCCCAGGATTACCCTGAGAGGTAACCTGAGGCCGAGTGAATTTTCTTGGAAGAACCGGAGTGCGTGCCGTTCCTTGCTAGGTTCTCATCCCAAAGCCTTCTTGGCTAGTCATAAGGAAACTTGCCCGCGTGTTGCAAGGAAAGTCCGTGTTTTGGATGATCAGTGCTTCATGAAAAGCACTGTGGTCGCCAACTTTCTCAACCCTGCAGGAATACCCGGGGAGGAACGGAGACTTTGCCCAAAGAAACAGAGTGCTTGCAATGCCTTGCTAGGAGCACATCCAGCACAGGACTTTTATCTATGGCGAATGTCAGCCGAGCGCCAGAGTCAAAGTAAGGTGCAGTGTTTCCACCAGCAGAGTCGCAGTCAGCAGTTTCAAAGAGGCCTTCCCCACTAAAGTGCTGTAAATGCGGGTGTGCCTTTCAAAGTCTGAGGATGCGAGCGTCTGCACCGTATTCCAAGGAAGGTCCCTGTGTACCAAAAGTGGCATCTGTGCCTGCTGAGCACCATCCAGCCACATGGGTCTTTGGACTCTACTGTTTTGTATGCAGGAGGCTGGGCAACAACGTTTTTCCTCCATGGGAGAGCTAGATTTGGAGAGCTTAGAGGAAGCCTGAAGAACACGTTGATACCGGGGCTTCTGGGCAATGCAAGGGGGCCTCATTTTGTAACCCTGAGCTGCTTTTGGAAAACCACCGTGCTTACACGGTGAGTTCTCGGACTTCATACCTGACCTCTTGCTCCCTGAAGCAGCACCAGGACTTTACCTCTAGAGGGAGAAATAGGCAGTCGTCCTCTGAAGGTGGCTAGGCCTTCGGGAGATGTACCATGACCTAGGCGAAACGAAGGCGTTCACTGGCTCGCGCAATTTACTTCAGGAGGAACACTGGCTTTCCAAAGCGCTTTCAGCGAAGAAGTACAGTATGTGACACGGGCCTCCTTTGGTTCCCGGAACGTCAACTACATGAGCTGTGTGGCAACCGTGAAAAGGAGGCCGGACGAGAAAAGCGAAATCTGTCCCGTTGGCAACCCGGAGAGCTGGGTGCTCAGAGCTGCCTGAAAAAGGGTCCTGTTGCCCGTCTTGTACTCACCGTAGGAGTTCCCGGGGAGGCAAAGTGAGGAAGAGTGAGTTTTCTCGCAAGAACGAGGGGGTGTGGGCAGTTCCTCGCTAGGAGCTCATCCCAAAGCCTTCTTGGCTAGTGGTTCGGAAACCTGCCCGCATGCTGCCAAAGGAAAGTCCTCGAGAGCCGTGAAAAGTGTTGGGAGTGCAGCTCTGTCTGAGAAGCCTTAGTGAAGGTACCGCTTTAACACTGGTAGGCCTCTCAGGACTGCAGGGTCTCTCGCGCCTGGACCCAGGTCATGGAAGAACACGGTGTACCCAAAGTGTCAACTGCGGCTTCTGAGTGAGCTCCAGCCACATGGGTCGTTGGCCTCCACTCTGTGCATGCAGAGGGCAGGGCAACACACGGCCTGCTCCGGCGGAGAGCCAGACCTCCACCTTTGGAAACCAGTCTTGGTAACAGAGTGGGGGCCGGTGTCATGAGCAATGCATGTCACACTCCCGGCTTAGATATTAGCTGCCCGGAATCATATCCGGAGAGTAACATTGATTGTATGAACTCAAAGCTGACGACCCTTCACCTCAAGCAGAAATGTGACTTTACAACCAGTCTGATATGATGGACCCCGCTCCCGAAGCACTGCTGGGCGATTGAAAGTTCCAAAGTCGACATCGCCTGACTGAAGCACTGTGGTGACTAGGCACGTCACCTCGCGCAGAACCTCTGCTTACAAAAGGGTCCTCACAGGAGCGCCTAGTGTGTCGCATGGCTCTCTCGTAGCTGGGCAGAAGGTGCTGCTCCACAGGCTGGCTTTGCACGTAGAAACTGGATCCTGAGGGCTAAAGCATTCTTTGCCCCTTTGGAAGCAGGAGGCTTGGGGCGAGAAAACTGAACGAAAGGCACGGGGTGGCGCCCATGTTGGACACCCTGCAGGAATTGCCCGGGAGGACGAGTGAGTTTTCTCGAAAGAAACAGTGCGCCTGCCGTTCCTTGCCAGGAGCTCGTGCAGCAGACTGCTTCAGCTAAGGCGAATGTCGACTGAGCGGCACACTCAAAGTAAGGGGCAGTGTTTCCATCAGCAAAGTTGGTGGTCACAAGGAGACCCGAGGCTTTCACCACTGAAGTGCTGTAATGCTGGTGTGCCTTTCACATATCTGAGGACGCTCACGTCTGCACCAGTTTCCGAGGAAAATCACTGTGTACCCAAAGTGTCATCTGTGCCTTCTGAGCAACCTCATGCCTCATGACGGTCTTTGGGCTCTACTGTTGGTATGCAGAAGGCCAGGCAGCAATGTGTTTCCTCCATCGGGGAGCCAGATAGCCACAGCATGGAAGAATCCTCAGGACGAGTTTTCTCCCTGGTCTTCTGGGCAATGCAAGGGGACCCCAGTTTGTAAACCTGAGCTGCACTGGAACAAACACCGCCATGGCAAGTGTTCTCAGAATTCATAGCTGACGTCTTCCCCTCGCATGCATCACGTCGACTTCAGATCCAGCTGCAGACATGTGCTCTCAGCCTTTGAAGACTGTCAGGCCTTTGCAAGATCCACGGTGATGTAGGTGAAACTAGATCATTCACTGGCTCACACCATTCACCTCAGGAGGACTCCTGCTTGCCAAGGTGTTTTCATGGAAGGGCACATGTGTGTGGCATGTCTCTTTCACCTGCTTGTGGACTTCAGGTACATGAGCTAGGTGTCAACCGTGAAAGTGGAGAGGGACGGGAACAGCACAATTTGCCCCAGTGACAAAGCAGAGAGATGTGTCCTCAGAGCTGCCTGAGAAACAGTCCTGTTGCCGGTCTTCTATTCACCCCAGGATTACCCTGAGAGGTAACCTGAGGCCGAGTGAATTTTCTTGGAAGAACCGGAGTGCGTGCCGTTCCTTGCTAGGTTCTCATCCCAAAGCCTTCTTGGCTAGTCATAAGGAAACTTGCCCGCGTGTTGCAAGGAAAGTCCGTGTTTTGGATGATCAGTGCTTCATGAAAAGCACTGTGGTCGCCAACTTTCTCAACCCTGCAGGAATACCCGGGGAGGAACGGAGACTTTGCCCAAAGAAACAGAGTGCTTGCAATGCCTTGCTAGGAGCACATCCAGCACAGGACTTTTATCTATGGCGAATGTCAGCCGAGCGCCAGAGTCAAAGTAAGGTGCAGTGTTTCCACCAGCAGAGTCGCAGTCAGCAGTTTCAAAGAGGCCTTCCCCACTAAAGTGCTGTAAATGCGGGTGTGCCTTTCAAAGTCTGAGGATGCGAGCGTCTGCACCGTATTCCAAGGAAGGTCCCTGTGTACCAAAAGTGGCATCTGTGCCTGCTGAGCACCATCCAGCCACATGGGTCTTTGGACTCTACTGTTTTGTATGCAGGAGGCTGGGCAACAACGTTTTTCCTCCATGGGAGAGCTAGATTTGGAGAGCTTAGAGGAAGCCTGAAGAACACGTTGATACCGGGGCTTCTGGGCAATGCAAGGGGGCCTCATTTTGTAACCCTGAGCTGCTTTTGGAAAACCACCGTGCTTACACGGTGAGTTCTCGGACTTCATACCTGACCTCTTGCTCCCTGAAGCAGCACCAGGACTTTACCTCTAGAGGGAGAAATAGGCAGTCGTCCTCTGAAGGTGGCTAGGCCTTCGGGAGATGTACCATGACCTAGGCGAAACGAAGGCGTTCACTGGCTCGCGCAATTTACTTCAGGAGGAACACTGGCTTTCCAAAGCGCTTTCAGCGAAGAAGTACAGTATGTGACACGGGCCTCCTTTGGTTCCCGGAACGTCAACTACATGAGCTGTGTGGCAACCGTGAAAAGGAGGCCGGACGAGAAAAGCGAAATCTGTCCCGTTGGCAACCCGGAGAGCTGGGTGCTCAGAGCTGCCTGAAAAAGGGTCCTGTTGCCCGTCTTGTACTCACCGTAGGAGTTCCCGGGGAGGCAAAGTGAGGAAGAGTGAGTTTTCTCGCAAGAACGAGGGGGTGTGGGCAGTTCCTCGCTAGGAGCTCATCCCAAAGCCTTCTTGGCTAGTGGTTCGGAAACCTGCCCGCATGCTGCCAAAGGAAAGTCCTCGAGAGCCGTGAAAAGTGTTGGGAGTGCAGCTCTGTCTGAGAAGCCTTAGTGAAGGTACCGCTTTAACACTGGTAGGCCTCTCAGGACTGCAGGGTCTCTCGCGCCTGGACCCAGGTCATGGAAGAACACGGTGTACCCAAAGTGTCAACTGCGGCTTCTGAGTGAGCTCCAGCCACATGGGTCGTTGGCCTCCACTCTGTGCATGCAGAGGGCAGGGCAACACACGGCCTGCTCCGGCGGAGAGCCAGACCTCCACCTCTGGAAACCAGTCTTGGTAACAGAGTGGGGGCCGGTGTCATGAGCAATGCATGTCACACTCCCGGCTTAGATATTAGCTGCCCTGAATCATATCCGGAGAGTAACATTGATTGTATGAACTCAAAGCTGACGACCCTTCACCTCAAGCAGAAATGTGACTTTACAACCAGTCTGATATGATGGACCCCGCTCCCGAAGCACTGCTGGGCGATTGAAAGTTCCAAAGTCGACATCGCCTGACTGAAGCACTGTGGTGACTAGGCACGTCACCTCGCGCAGAACCTCTGCTTACAAAAGGGTCCTCACAGGAGCGCCTAGTGTGTCGCATGGCTCTCTCGTAGCTGGGCAGAAGGTGCTGCTCCACAGGCTGGCTTTGCACGTAGAAACTGGATCCTGAGGGCTAAAGCATTCTTTGCCCCTTTGGAAGCAGGAGGCTTGGGGCGAGAAAACTGAACGAAAGGCACGGGGTGGCGCCCATGTTGGACACCCTGCAGGAATTGCCCGGGAGGACGAGTGAGTTTTCTCGAAAGAAACAGTGCGCCTGCCGTTCCTTGCCAGGAGCTCGTGCAGCAGACTGCTTCAGCTAAGGCGAATGTCGACTGAGCGGCACACTCAAAGTAAGGGGCAGTGTTTCCATCAGCAAAGTTGGTGGTCACAAGGAGACCCGAGGCTTTCACCACTGAAGTGCTGTAATGCTGGTGTGCCTTTCACATATCTGAGGACGCTCACGTCTGCACCAGTTTCCGAGGAAAATCACTGTGTACCCAAAGTGTCATCTGTGCCTTCTGAGCAACCTCATGCCTCATGATGGTCTTTGGGCTCTACTGTTGGTATGCAGAAGGCCAGGCAGCAATGTGTTTCCTCCATCGGGGAGCCAGATAGCCACAGCATGGAAGAATCCTCAGGACGAGTTTTCTCCCTGGTCTTCTGGGCAATGCAAGGGGACCCCAGTTTGTAAACCTGAGCTGCACTGGAACAAACACCGCCATGGCAAGTGTTCTCAGAATTCATAGCTGACGTCTTCCCCTCGCATGCATCACGTCGACTTCAGATCCAGCTGCAGACATGTGCTCTCAGCCTTTGAAGACTGTCAGGCCTTTGCAAGATCCACGGTGATGTAGGTGAAACTAGATCATTCACTGGCTCACACCATTCACCTCAGGAGGACTCCTGCTTGCCAAGGTGTTTTCATGGAATGGCACATGTGTGTGGCATGTCTCTTTCACCTGCTTGTGGACTTCAGGTACATGAGCTAGGTGTCAACCGTGAAAGTGGAGAGGGACGGGAACAGCACAATTTGCCCCAGTGACAAAGCAGAGAGATGTGTCCTCAGAGCTGCCTGAGAAACAGTCCTGTTGCCGGTCTTCTATTCACCCCAGGATTACCCTGAGAGGTAACCTGAGGCCGAGTGAATTTTCTTGGAAGAACCGGAGTGCGTGCCGTTCCTTGCTAGGTTCTCATCCCAAAGCCTTCTTGGCTAGTCATAAGGAAACTTGCCCGCGTGTTGCAAGGAAAGTCCGTGTTTTGGATGATCAGTGCTTCATGAAAAGCACTGTGGTCGCCAACTTTCTCAACCCTGCAGGAATACCCGGGGAGGAACGGAGACTTTGCCCAAAGAAACAGAGTGCTTGCAATGCCTTGCTAGGAGCACATCCAGCACAGGACTTTTATCTATGGCGAATGTCAGCCGAGCGCCAGAGTCAAAGTAAGGTGCAGTGTTTCCACCAGCAGAGTCGCAGTCAGCAGTTTCAAAGAGGCCTTCCCCACTAAAGTGCTGTAAATGCGGGTGTGCCTTTCAAAGTCTGAGGATGCGAGCGTCTGCACCGTATTCCAAGGAAGGTCCCTGTGTACCAAAAGTGGCATCTGTGCCTGCTGAGCACCATCCAGCCACATGGGTCTTTGGACTCTACTGTTTTGTATGCAGGAGGCTGGGCAACAACGTTTTTCCTCCATGGGAGAGCTAGATTTGGAGAGCTTAGAGGAAGCCTGAAGAACACGTTGATACCGGGGCTTCTGGGCAATGCAAGGGGGCCTCATTTTGTAACCCTGAGCTGCTTTTGGAAAACCACCGTGCTTACACGGTGAGTTCTCGGACTTCATACCTGACCTCTTGCTCCCTGAAGCAGCACCAGGACTTTACCTCTAGAGGGAGAAATAGGCAGTCGTCCTCTGAAGGTGGCTAGGCCTTCGGGAGATGTACCATGACCTAGGCGAAACGAAGGCGTTCACTGGCTCGCGCAATTTACTTCAGGAGGAACACTGGCTTTCCAAAGCGCTTTCAGCGAAGAAGTACAGTATGTGACACGGGCCTCCTTTGGTTCCCGGAACGTCAACTACATGAGCTGTGTGGCAACCGTGAAAAGGAGGCCGGACGAGAAAAGCGAAATCTGTCCCGTTGGCAACCCGGAGAGCTGGGTGCTCAGAGCTGCCTGAAAAAGGGTCCTGTTGCCCGTCTTGTACTCACCGTAGGAGTTCCCGGGGAGGCAAAGTGAGGAAGAGTGAGTTTTCTCGCAAGAACGAGGGGGTGTGGGCAGTTCCTCGCTAGGAGCTCATCCCAAAGCCTTCTTGGCTAGTGGTTCGGAAACCTGCCCGCATGCTGCCAAAGGAAAGTCCTCGAGAGCCGTGAAAAGTGTTGGGAGTGCAGCTCTGTCTGAGAAGCCTTAGTGAAGGTACCGCTTTAACACTGGTAGGCCTCTCAGGACTGCAGGGTCTCTCGCGCCTGGACCCAGGTCATGGAAGAACACGGTGTACCCAAAGTGTCAACTGCGGCTTCTGAGTGAGCTCCAGCCACATGGGTCGTTGGCCTCCACTCTGTGCATGCAGAGGGCAGGGCAACACACGGCCTGCTCCGGCGGAGAGCCAGACCTCCACCTCTGGAAACCAGTCTTGGTAACAGAGTGGGGGCCGGTGTCATGAGCAATGCATGTCACACTCCCGGCTTAGATATTAGCTGCCCTGAATCATATCCGGAGAGTAACATTGATTGTATGAACTCAAAGCTGACGACCCTTCACCTCAAGCAGAAATGTGACTTTACAACCAGTCTGATATGATGGACCCCGCTCCCGAAGCACTGCTGGGCGATTGAAAGTTCCAAAGTCGACATCGCCTGACTGAAGCACTGTGGTGACTAGGCACGTCACCTCGCGCAGAACCTCTGCTTACAAAAGGGTCCTCACAGGAGCGCCTAGTGTGTCGCATGGCTCTCTCGTAGCTGGGCAGAAGGTGCTGCTCCACAGGCTGGCTTTGCACGTAGAAACTGGATCCTGAGGGCTAAAGCATTCTTTGCCCCTTTGGAAGCAGGAGGCTTGGGGCGAGAAAACTGAACGAAAGGCACGGGGTGGCGCCCATGTTGGACACCCTGCAGGAATTGCCCGGGAGGACGAGTGAGTTTTCTTGAAAGAAACAGTGCGCCTGCCGTTCCTTGCCAGGAGCTCGTGCAGCAGACTGCTTCAGCTAAGGCGAATGTCGACTGAGCGGCACACTCAAAGTAAGGGGCAGTGTTTCCATCAGCAAAGTTGGTGGTCACAAGGAGACCCGAGGCTTTCACCACTGAAGTGCTGTAATGCTGGTGTGCCTTTCACATATCTGAGGACGCTCACGTCTGCACCAGTTTCCGAGGAAAATCACTGTGTACCCAAAGTGTCATCTGTGCCTTCTGAGCAACCTCATGCCTCATGACGGTCTTTGGGCTCTACTGTTGGTATGCAGAAGGCCAGGCAGCAATGTGTTTCCTCCATCGGGGAGCCAGATAGCCACAGCATGGAAGAATCCTCAGGACGAGTTTTCTCCCTGGTCTTCTGGGCAATGCAAGGGGACCCCAGTTTGTAAACCTGAGCTGCACTGGAACAAACACCGCCATGGCAAGTGTTCTCAGAATTCATAGCTGACGTCTTCCCCGCGCATGCATCACGTCGACTTCAGATCCAGCTGGAGACATGTGCTCTCAGCCTTTGAAGACTGTCAGGCCTTTGCAAGATCCACGGTGATGTAGGTGAAACTAGATCATTCACTGGCTCACACCATTCACCTCAGGAGGACTCCTGCTTGCCAAAGTGTTTTCATGGAAGGGCACATGTGTGTGGCATGTCTCTTTCACCTGCTTGTGGACTTCAGGTACATGAGCTAGGTGTCAACCGTGAAAGTGGAGAGGGACGGGAACAGCACAATTTGCCCCAGTGACAAAGCAGAGAGATGTGTCCTCAGAGCTGCCTGAGAAACAGTCCTGTTGCCGGTCTTCTATTCACCCCAGGATTACCCTGAGAGGTAACCTGAGGCCGAGTGAATTTTCTTGGAAGAACCGGAGTGCGTGCCGTTCCTTGCTAGGTTCTCATCCCAAAGCCTTCTTGGCTAGTCATAAGGAAACTTGCCCGCGTGTTGCAAGGAAAGTCCGTGTTTTGGATGATCAGTGCTTCATGAAAAGCACTGTGGTCGCCAACTTTCTCAACCCTGCAGGAATACCCGGGGAGGAACGGAGACTTTGCCCAAAGAAACAGAGTGCTTGCAATGCCTTGCTAGGAGCACATCCAGCACAGGACTTTTATCTATGGCGAATGTCAGCCGAGCGCCAGAGTCAAAGTAAGGTGCAGTGTTTCCACCAGCAGAGTCGCAGTCAGCAGTTTCAAAGAGGCCTTCCCCACTAAAGTGCTGTAAATGCGGGTGTGCCTTTCAAAGTCTGAGGATGCGAGCGTCTGCACCGTATTCCAAGGAAGGTCCCTGTGTACCAAAAGTGGCATCTGTGCCTGCTGAGCACCATCCAGCCACATGGGTCTTTGGACTCTACTGTTTTGTATGCAGGAGGCTGGGCAACAACGTTTTTCCTCCATGGGAGAGCTAGATTTGGAGAGCTTAGAGGAAGCCTGAAGAACACGTTGATACCGGGGCTTCTGGGCAATGCAAGGGGGTCTCATTTTGTAACCCTGAGCTGCTTTTGGAAAACCACCGTGCTTACACGGTGAGTTCTCGGACTTCATACCTGACCTCTTGCTCCCTGAAGCAGCACCAGGACTTTACCTCTAGAGGGAGAAATAGGCAGTCGTCCTCTGAAGGTGGCTAGGCCTTCGGGAGATGTACCATGACCTAGGCGAAACGAAGGCGTTCACTGGCTCGCGCAATTTACTTCAGGAGGAACACTGGCTTTCCAAAGCGCTTTCAGCGAAGAAGTACAGTATGTGACACGGGCCTCCTTTGGTTCCCGGAACGTCAACTACATGAGCTGTGTGGCAACCGTGAAAAGGAGGCCGGACGAGAAAAGCGAAATCTGTCCCGTTGGCAACCCGGAGAGCTGGGTGCTCAGAGCTGCCTGAAAAAGGGTCCTGTTGCCCGTCTTGTACTCACCGTAGGAGTTCCCGGGGAGGCAAAGTGAGGAAGAGTGAGTTTTCTCGCAAGAACGAGGGGGTGTGGGCAGTTCCTCGCTAGGAGCTCATCCCAAAGCCTTCTTGGCTAGTGGTTCGGAAACCTGCCCGCATGCTGCCAAAGGAAAGTCCTCGAGAGCCGTGAAAAGTGTTGGGAGTGCAGCTCTGTCTGAGAAGCCTTAGTGAAGGTACCGCTTTAACACTGGTAGGCCTCTCAGGACTGCAGGGTCTCTCGCGCCTGGACCCAGGTCATGGAAGAACACGGTGTACCCAAAGTGTCAACTGCGGCTTCTGAGTGAGCTCCAGCCACATGGGTCGTTGGCCTCCACTCTGTGCATGCAGAGGGCAGGGCAACACACGGCCTGCTCCGGCGGAGAGCCAGACCTCCACCTCTGGAAACCAGTCTTGGTAACAGAGTGGGGGCCGGTGTCATGAGCAATGCATGTCACACTCCCGGCTTAGATATTAGCTGCCCTGAATCATATCCGGAGAGTAACATTGATTGTATGAACTCAAAGCTGACGACCCTTCACCTCAAGCAGAAATGTGACTTTACAACCAGTCTGATATGATGGACCCCGCTCCCGAAGCACTGCTGGGCGATTGAAAGTTCCAAAGTCGACATCGCCTGACTGAAGCACTGTGGTGACTAGGCACGTCACCTCGCGCAGAACCTCTGCTTACAAAAGGGTCCTCACAGGAGCGCCTAGTGTGTCGCATGGCTCTCTCGTAGCTGGGCAGAAGGTGCTGCTCCACAGGCTGGCTTTGCACGTAGAAACTGGATCCTGAGGGCTAAAGCATTCTTTGCCCCTTTGGAAGCAGGAGGCTTGGGGCGAGAAAACTGAACGAAAGGCACGGGGTGGCGCCCATGTTGGACACCCTGCAGGAATTGCCCGGGAGGACGAGTGAGTTTTCTCGAAAGAAACAGTGCGCCTGCCGTTCCTTGCCAGGAGCTCGTGCAGCAGACTGCTTCAGCTAAGGCGAATGTCGACTGAGCGGCACACTCAAAGTAAGGGGCAGTGTTTCCATCAGCAAAGTTGGTGGTCACAAGGAGACCCGAGGCTTTCACCACTGAAGTGCTGTAATGCTGGTGTGCCTTTCACATATCTGAGGACGCTCACGTCTGCACCAGTTTCCGAGGAAAATCACTGTGTACCCAAAGTGTCATCTGTGCCTTCTGAGCAACCTCATGCCTCATGACGGTCTTTGGGCTCTACTGTTGGTATGCAGAAGGCCAGGCAGCAATGTGTTTCCTCCATCGGGGAGCCAGATAGCCACAGCATGGAAGAATCCTCAGGACGAGTTTTCTCCCTGGTCTTCTGGGCAATGCAAGGGGACCCCAGTTTGTAAACCTGAGCTGCACTGGAACAAACACCGCCATGGCAAGTGTTCTCAGAATTCATAGCTGACGTCTTCCCCGCGCATGCATCACGTCGACTTCAGATCCAGCTGGAGACATGTGCTCTCAGCCTTTGAAGACTGTCAGGCCTTTGCAAGATCCACGGTGATGTAGGTGAAACTAGATCATTCACTGGCTCACACCATTCACCTCAGGAGGACTCCTGCTTGCCAAAGTGTTTTCATGGAAGGGCACATGTGTGTGGCATGTCTCTTTCACCTGCTTGTGGACTTCAGGTACATGAGCTAGGTGTCAACCGTGAAAGTGGAGAGGGACGGGAACAGCACAATTTGCCCCAGTGACAAAGCAGAGAGATGTGTCCTCAGAGCTGCCTGAGAAACAGTCCTGTTGCCGGTCTTCTATTCACCCCAGGATTACCCTGAGAGGTAACCTGAGGCCGAGTGAATTTTCTTGGAAGAACCGGAGTGCGTGCCGTTCCTTGCTAGGTTCTCATCCCAAAGCCTTCTTGGCTAGTCATAAGGAAACTTGCCCGCGTGTTGCAAGGAAAGTCCGTGTTTTGGATGATCAGTGCTTCATGAAAAGCACTGTGGTCGCCAACTTTCTCAACCCTGCAGGAATACCCGGGGAGGAACGGAGACTTTGCCCAAAGAAACAGAGTGCTTGCAATGCCTTGCTAGGAGCACATCCAGCACAGGACTTTTATCTATGGCGAATGTCAGCCGAGCGCCAGAGTCAAAGTAAGGTGCAGTGTTTCCACCAGCAGAGTCGCAGTCAGCAGTTTCAAAGAGGCCTTCCCCACTAAAGTGCTGTAAATGCGGGTGTGCCTTTCAAAGTCTGAGGATGCGAGCGTCTGCACCGTATTCCAAGGAAGGTCCCTGTGTACCAAAAGTGGCATCTGTGCCTGCTGAGCACCATCCAGCCACATGGGTCTTTGGACTCTACTGTTTTGTATGCAGGAGGCTGGGCAACAACGTTTTTCCTCCATGGGAGAGCTAGATTTGGAGAGCTTAGAGGAAGCCTGAAGAACACGTTGATACCGGGGCTTCTGGGCAATGCAAGGGGGCCTCATTTTGTAACCCTGAGCTGCTTTTGGAAAACCACCGTGCTTACACGGTGAGTTCTCGGACTTCATACCTGACCTCTTGCTCCCTGAAGCAGCACCAGGACTTTACCTCTAGAGGGAGAAATAGGCAGTCGTCCTCTGAAGGTGGCTAGGCCTTCGGGAGATGTACCATGACCTAGGCGAAACGAAGGCGTTCACTGGCTCGCGCAATTTACTTCAGGAGGAACACTGGCTTTCCAAAGCGCTTTCAGCGAAGAAGTACAGTATGTGACACGGGCCTCCTTTGGTTCCCGGAACGTCAACTACATGAGCTGTGTGGCAACCGTGAAAAGGAGGCCGGACGAGAAAAGCGAAATCTGTCCCGTTGGCAACCCGGAGAGCTGGGTGCTCAGAGCTGCCTGAAAAAGGGTCCTGTTGCCCGTCTTGTACTCACCGTAGGAGTTCCCGGGGAGGCAAAGTGAGGAAGAGTGAGTTTTCTCGCAAGAACGAGGGGGTGTGGGCAGTTCCTCGCTAGGAGCTCATCCCAAAGCCTTCTTGGCTAGTGGTTCGGAAACCTGCCCGCATGCTGCCAAAGGAAAGTCCTCGAGAGCCGTGAAAAGTGTTGGGAGTGCAGCTCTGTCTGAGAAGCCTTAGTGAAGGTACCGCTTTAACACTGGTAGGCCTCTCAGGACTGCAGGGTCTCTCGCGCCTGGACCCAGGTCATGGAAGAACACGGTGTACCCAAAGTGTCAACTGCGGCTTCTGAGTGAGCTCCAGCCACATGGGTCGTTGGCCTCCACTCTGTGCATGCAGAGGGCAGGGCAACACACGGCCTGCTCCGGCGGAGAGCCAGACCTCCACCTCTGGAAACCAGTCTTGGTAACAGAGTGGGGGCCGGTGTCATGAGCAATGCATGTCACACTCCCGGCTTAGATATTAGCTGCCCTGAATCATATCCGGAGAGTAACATTGATTGTATGAACTCAAAGCTGACGACCCTTCACCTCAAGCAGAAATGTGACTTTACAACCAGTCTGATATGATGGACCCCGCTCCCGAAGCACTGCTGGGCGATTGAAAGTTCCAAAGTCGACATCGCCTGACTGAAGCACTGTGGTGACTAGGCACGTCACCTCGCGCAGAACCTCTGCTTACAAAAGGGTCCTCACAGGAGCGCCTAGTGTGTCGCATGGCTCTCTCGTAGCTGGGCAGAAGGTGCTGCTCCACAGGCTGGCTTTGCACGTAGAAACTGGATCCTGAGGGCTAAAGCATTCTTTGCCCCTTTGGAAGCAGGAGGCTTGGGGCGAGAAAACTGAACGAAAGGCACGGGGTGGCGCCCATGTTGGACACCCTGCAGGAATTGCCCGGGAGGACGAGTGAGTTTTCTCGAAAGAAACAGTGCGCCTGCCGTTCCTTGCCAGGAGCTCGTGCAGCAGACTGCTTCAGCTAAGGCGAATGTCGACTGAGCGGCACACTCAAAGTAAGGGGCAGTGTTTCCATCAGCAAAGTTGGTGGTCACAAGTAGACCCGAGGCTTTCACCACTGAAGTGCTGTAATGCTGGTGTGCCTTTCACATATCTGAGGACGCTCACGTCTGCACCAGTTTCCGAGGAAAATCACTGTGTACCCAAAGTGTCATCTGTGCCTTCTGAGCAACCTCATGCCTCATGACGGTCTTTGGGCTCTACTGTTGGTATGCAGAAGGCCAGGCAGCAATGTGTTTCCTCCATCGGGGAGCCAGATAGCCACAGCATGGAAGAATCCTCAGGACGAGTTTTCTCCCTGGTCTTCTGGGCAATGCAAGGGGACCCCAGTTTGTAAACCTGAGCTGCACTGGAACAAACACCGCCATGGCAAGTGTTCTCAGAATTCATAGCTGACGTCTTCCCCTCGCATGCATCACGTCGACTTCAGATCCAGCTGCAGACATGTGCTCTCAGCCTTTGAAGACTGTCAGGCCTTTGCAAGATCCACGGTGATGTAGGTGAAACTAGATCATTCACTGGCTCACACCATTCACCTCAGGAGGACTCCTGCTTGCCAAGGTGTTTTCATGGAAGGGCACATGTGTGTGGCATGTCTCTTTCACCTGCTTGTGGACTTCAGGTACATGAGCTAGGTGTCAACCGTGAAAGTGGAGAGGGACGGGAACAGCACAATTTGCCCCAGTGACAAAGCAGAGAGATGTGTCCTCAGAGCTGCCTGAGAAACAGTCCTGTTGCCGGTCTTCTATTCACCCCAGGATTACCCTGAGAGGTAACCTGAGGCCGAGTGAATTTTCTTGGAAGAACCGGAGTGCGTGCCGTTCCTTGCTAGGTTCTCATCCCAAAGCCTTCTTGGCTAGTCATAAGGAAACTTGCCCGCGTGTTGCAAGGAAAGTCCGTGTTTTGGATGATCAGTGCTTCATGAAAAGCACTGTGGTCGCCAACTTTCTCAACCCTGCAGGAATACCCGGGGAGGAACGGAGACTTTGCCCAAAGAAACAGAGTGCTTGCAATGCCTTGCTAGGAGCACATCCAGCACAGGACTTTTATCTATGGCGAATGTCAGCCGAGCGCCAGAGTCAAAGTAAGGTGCAGTGTTTCCACCAGCAGAGTCGCAGTCAGCAGTTTCAAAGAGGCCTTCCCCACTAAAGTGCTGTAAATGCGGGTGTGCCTTTCAAAGTCTGAGGATGCGAGCGTCTGCACCGTATTCCAAGGAAGGTCCCTGTGTACCAAAAGTGGCATCTGTGCCTGCTGAGCACCATCCAGCCACATGGGTCTTTGGACTCTACTGTTTTGTATGCAGGAGGCTGGGCAACAACGTTTTTCCTCCATGGGAGAGCTAGATTTGGAGAGCTTAGAGGAAGCCTGAAGAACAGGTTGATACCGGGGCTTCTGGGCAATGCAAGGGGGCCTCATTTTGTAACCCTGAGCTGCTTTTGGAAAACCACCGTGCTTACACGGTGAGTTCTCGGACTTCATACCTGACCTCTTGCTCCCTGAAGCAGCACCAGGACTTTACCTCTAGAGGGAGAAATAGGCAGTCGTCCTCTGAAGGTGGCTAGGCCTTCGGGAGATGTACCATGACCTAGGCGAAACGAAGGCGTTCACTGGCTCGCGCAATTTACTTCAGGAGGAACACTGGCTTTCCAAAGCGCTTTCAGCGAAGAAGTACAGTATGTGACACGGGCCTCCTTTGGTTCCCGGAACGTCAACTACATGAGCTGTGTGGCAACCGTGAAAAGGAGGCCGGACGAGAAAAGCGAAATCTGTCCCGTTGGCAACCCGGAGAGCTGGGTGCTCAGAGCTGCCTGAAAAAGGGTCCTGTTGCCCGTCTTGTACTCACCGTAGGAGTTCCCGGGGAGGCAAAGTGAGGAAGAGTGAGTTTTCTCGCAAGAACGAGGGGGTGTGGGCAGTTCCTCGCTAGGAGCTCATCCCAAAGCCTTCTTGGCTAGTGGTTCGGAAACCTGCCCGCATGCTGCCAAAGGAAAGTCCTCGAGAGCCGTGAAAAGTGTTGGGAGTGCAGCTCTGTCTGAGAAGCCTTAGTGAAGGTACCGCTTTAACACTGGTAGGCCTCTCAGGACTGCAGGGTCTCTCGCGCCTGGACCCAGGTCATGGAAGAACACGGTGTACCCAAAGTGTCAACTGCGGCTTCTGAGTGAGCTCCAGCCACATGGGTCGTTGGCCTCCACTCTGTGCATGCAGAGGGCAGGGCAACACACGGCCTGCTCCGGCGGAGAGCCAGACCTCCACCTCTGGAAACCAGTCTTGGTAACAGAGTGGGGGCCGGTGTCATGAGCAATGCATGTCACACTCCCGGCTTAGATATTAGCTGCCCTGAATCATATCCGGAGAGTAACATTGATTGTATGAACTCAAAGCTGACGACCCTTCACCTCAAGCAGAAATGTGACTTTACAACCAGTCTGATATGATGGACCCCGCTCCCGAAGCACTGCTGGGCGATTGAAAGTTCCAAAGTCGACATCGCCTGACTGAAGCACTGTGGTGACTAGGCACGTCACCTCGCGCAGAACCTCTGCTTACAAAAGGGTCCTCACAGGAGCGCCTAGTGTGTCGCATGGCTCTCTCGTAGCTGGGCAGAAGGTGCTGCTCCACAGGCTGGCTTTGCACGTAGAAACTGGATCCTGAGGGCTAAAGCATTCTTTGCCCCTTTGGAAGCAGGAGGCTTGGGGCGAGAAAACTGAACGAAAGGCACGGGGTGGCGCCCATGTTGGACACCCTGCAGGAATTGCCCGGGAGGACGAGTGAGTTTTCTCGAAAGAAACAGTGCGCCTGCCGTTCCTTGCCAGGAGCTCGTGCAGCAGACTGCTTCAGCTAAGGCGAATGTCGACTGAGCGGCACACTCAAAGTAAGGGGCAGTGTTTCCATCAGCAAAGTTGGTGGTCACAAGGAGACCCGAGGCTTTCACCACTGAAGTGCTGTAATGCTGGTGTGCCTTTCACATATCTGAGGACGCTCACGTCTGCACCAGTTTCCGAGGAAAATCACTGTGTACCCAAAGTGTCATCTGTGCCTTCTGAGCAACCTCATGCCTCATGACGGTCTTTGGGCTCTACTGTTGGTATGCAGAAGGCCAGGCAGCAATGTGTTTCCTCCATCGGGGAGCCAGATAGCCACAGCATGGAAGAATCCTCAGGACGAGTTTTCTCCCTGGTCTTCTGGGCAATGCAAGGGGACCCCAGTTTGTAAACCTGAGCTGCACTGGAACAAACACCGCCATGGCAAGTGTTCTCAGAATTCATAGCTGACGTCTTCCCCGCGCATGCATCACGTCGACTTCAGATCCAGCTGGAGACATGTGCTCTCAGCCTTTGAAGACTGTCAGGCCTTTGCAAGATCCACGGTGATGTAGGTGAAACTAGATCATTCACTGGCTCACACCATTCACCTCAGGAGGACTCCTGCTTGCCAAAGTGTTTTCATGGAAGGGCACATGTGTGTGGCATGTCTCTTTCACCTGCTTGTGGACTTCAGGTACATGAGCTAGGTGTCAACCGTGAAAGTGGAGAGGGACGGGAACAGCACAATTTGCCCCAGTGACAAAGCAGAGAGATGTGTCCTCAGAGCTGCCTGAGAAACAGTCCTGTTGCCGGTCTTCTATTCACCCCAGGATTACCCTGAGAGGTAACCTGAGGCCGAGTGAATTTTCTTGGAAGAACCGGAGTGCGTGCCGTTCCTTGCTAGGTTCTCATCCCAAAGCCTTCTTGGCTAGTCATAAGGAAACTTGCCCGCGTGTTGCAAGGAAAGTCCGTGTTTTGGATGATCAGTGCTTCATGAAAAGCACTGTGGTCGCCAACTTTCTCAACCCTGCAGGAATACCCGGGGAGGAACGGAGACTTTGCCCAAAGAAACAGAGTGCTTGCAATGCCTTGCTAGGAGCACATCCAGCACAGGACTTTTATCTATGGCGAATGTCAGCCGAGCGCCAGAGTCAAAGTAAGGTGCAGTGTTTCCACCAGCAGAGTCGCAGTCAGCAGTTTCAAAGAGGCCTTCCCCACTAAAGTGCTGTAAATGCGGGTGTGCCTTTCAAAGTCTGAGGATGCGAGCGTCTGCACCGTATTCCAAGGAAGGTCCCTGTGTACCAAAAGTGGCATCTGTGCCTGCTGAGCACCATCCAGCCACATGGGTCTTTGGACTCTACTGTTTTGTATGCAGGAGGCTGGGCAACAACGTTTTTCCTCCATGGGAGAGCTAGATTTGGAGAGCTTAGAGGAAGCCTGAAGAACACGTTGATACCGGGGCTTCTGGGCAATGCAAGGGGGCCTCATTTTGTAACCCTGAGCTGCTTTTGGAAAACCACCGTGCTTACACGGTGAGTTCTCGGACTTCATACCTGACCTC
Organism: Eubalaena glacialis; assembly: GCF_028564815.1. Lineage (NCBI taxonomy): Eukaryota > Metazoa > Chordata > Mammalia > Artiodactyla > Balaenidae > Eubalaena > Eubalaena glacialis. Next base: position 158,065 of record NW_026871432.1, read on the forward strand.
TTGCTCCCTGAAGCAGCACCAGGACTTTACCTCTAGAGGGAGAAATAGGCAGTCGTCCTCTGAAGGTGGCTAGGCCTTCGGGAGATGTACCATGACCTAGGCGAAACGAAGGCGTTCACTGGCTCGCGCAATTTACTTCAGGAGGAACACTGGCTTTCCAAAGCGCTTTCAGCGAAGAAGTACAGTATGTGACACGGGCCTCCTTTGGTTCCCGGAACGTCAACTACATGAGCTGTGTGGCAACCGTGAAAAGGAGGCCGGACGAGAAAAGCGAAATCTGTCCCGTTGGCAACCCGGAGAGCTGGGTGCTCAGAGCTGCCTGAAAAAGGGTCCTGTTGCCCGTCTTGTACTCACCGTAGGAGTTCCCGGGGAGGCAAAGTGAGGAAGAGTGAGTTTTCTCGCAAGAACGAGGGGGTGTGGGCAGTTCCTCGCTAGGAGCTCATCCCAAAGCCTTCTTGGCTAGTGGTTCGGAAACCTGCCCGCATGCTGCCAAAGGAAAGTCCTCGAGAGCCGTGAAAAGTGTTGGGAGTGCAGCTCTGTCTGAGAAGCCTTAGTGAAGGTACCGCTTTAACACTGGTAGGCCTCTCAGGACTGCAGGGTCTCTCGCGCCTGGACCCAGGTCATGGAAGAACACGGTGTACCCAAAGTGTCAACTGCGGCTTCTGAGTGAGCTCCAGCCACATGGGTCGTTGGCCTCCACTCTGTGCATGCAGAGGGCAGGGCAACACACGGCCTGCTCCGGCGGAGAGCCAGACCTCCACCTCTGGAAACCAGTCTTGGTAACAGAGTGGGGGCCGGTGTCATGAGCAATGCATGTCACACTCCCGGCTTAGATATTAGCTGCCCTGAATCATATCCGGAGAGTAACATTGATTGTATGAACTCAAAGCTGACGACCCTTCACCTCAAGCAGAAATGTGACTTTACAACCAGTCTGATATGATGGACCCCGCTCCCGAAGCACTGCTGGGCGATTGAAAGTTCCAAAGTCGACATCGCCTGACTGAAGCACTGTGGTGACTAGGCACGTCACCTCGCGCAGAACCTCTGCTTACAAAAGGGTCCTCACAGGAGCGCCTAGTGTGTCGCATGGCTCTCTCGTAGCTGGGCAGAAGGTGCTGCTCCACAGGCTGGCTTTGCACGTAGAAACTGGATCCTGAGGGCTAAAGCATTCTTTGCCCCTTTGGAAGCAGGAGGCTTGGGGCGAGAAAACTGAACGAAAGGCACGGGGTGGCGCCCATGTTGGACACCCTGCAGGAATTGCCCGGGAGGACGAGTGAGTTTTCTCGAAAGAAACAGTGCGCCTGCCGTTCCTTGCCAGGAGCTCGTGCAGCAGACTGCTTCAGCTAAGGCGAATGTCGACTGAGCGGCACACTCAAAGTAAGGGGCAGTGTTTCCATCAGCAAAGTTGGTGGTCACAAGGAGACCCGAGGCTTTCACCACTGAAGTGCTGTAATGCTGGTGTGCCTTTCACATATCTGAGGACGCTCACGTCTGCACCAGTTTCCGAGGAAAATCACTGTGTACCCAAAGTGTCATCTGTGCCTTCTGAGCAACCTCATGCCTCATGACGGTCTTTGGGCTCTACTGTTGGTATGCAGAAGGCCAGGCAGCAATGTGTTTCCTCCATCGGGGAGCCAGATAGCCACAGCATGGAAGAATCCTCAGGACGAGTTTTCTCCCTGGTCTTCTGGGCAATGCAAGGGGACCCCAGTTTGTAAACCTGAGCTGCACTGGAACAAACACCGCCATGGCAAGTGTTCTCAGAATTCATAGCTGACGTCTTCCCCGCGCATGCATCACGTCGACTTCAGATCCAGCTGGAGACATGTGCTCTCAGCCTTTGAAGACTGTCAGGCCTTTGCAAGATCCACGGTGATGTAGGTGAAACTAGATCATTCACTGGCTCACACCATTCACCTCAGGAGGACTCCTGCTTGCCAAAGTGTTTTCATGGAAGGGCACATGTGTGTGGCATGTCTCTTTCACCTGCTTGTGGACTTCAGGTACATGAGCTAGGTGTCAACCGTGAAAGTGGAGAGGGACGGGAACAGCACAATTTGCCCCAGTGACAAAGCAGAGAGATGTGTCCTCAGAGCTGCCTGAGAAACAGTCCTGTTGCCGGTCTTCTATTCACCCCAGGATTACCCTGAGAGGTAACCTGAGGCCGAGTGAATTTTCTTGGAAGAACCGGAGTGCGTGCCGTTCCTTGCTAGGTTCTCATCCCAAAGCCTTCTTGGCTAGTCATAAGGAAACTTGCCCGCGTGTTGCAAGGAAAGTCCGTGTTTTGGATGATCAGTGCTTCATGAAAAGCACTGTGGTCGCCAACTTTCTCAACCCTGCAGGAATACCCGGGGAGGAACGGAGACTTTGCCCAAAGAAACAGAGTGCTTGCAATGCCTTGCTAGGAGCACATCCAGCACAGGACTTTTATCTATGGCGAATGTCAGCCGAGCGCCAGAGTCAAAGTAAGGTGCAGTGTTTCCACCAGCAGAGTCGCAGTCAGCAGTTTCAAAGAGGCCTTCCCCACTAAAGTGCTGTAAATGCGGGTGTGCCTTTCAAAGTCTGAGGATGCGAGCGTCTGCACCGTATTCCAAGGAAGGTCCCTGTGTACCAAAAGTGGCATCTGTGCCTGCTGAGCACCATCCAGCCACATGGGTCTTTGGACTCTACTGTTTTGTATGCAGGAGGCTGGGCAACAACGTTTTTCCTCCATGGGAGAGCTAGATTTGGAGAGCTTAGAGGAAGCCTGAAGAACACGTTGATACCGGGGCTTCTGGGCAATGCAAGGGGGCCTCATTTTGTAACCCTGAGCTGCTTTTGGAAAACCACCGTGCTTACACGGTGAGTTCTCGGACTTCATACCTGACCTCTTGCTCCCTGAAGCAGCACCAGGACTTTACCTCTAGAGGGAGAAATAGGCAGTCGTCCTCTGAAGGTGGCTAGGCCTTCGGGAGATGTACCATGACCTAGGCGAAACGAAGGCGTTCACTGGCTCGCGCAATTTACTTCAGGAGGAACACTGGCTTTCCAAAGCGCTTTCAGCGAAGAAGTACAGTATGTGACACGGGCCTCCTTTGGTTCCCGGAACGTCAACTACATGAGCTGTGTGGCAACCGTGAAAAGGAGGCCGGACGAGAAAAGCGAAATCTGTCCCGTTGGCAACCCGGAGAGCTGGGTGCTCAGAGCTGCCTGAAAAAGGGTCCTGTTGCCCGTCTTGTACTCACCGTAGGAGTTCCCGGGGAGGCAAAGTGAGGAAGAGTGAGTTTTCTCGCAAGAACGAGGGGGTGTGGGCAGTTCCTCGCTAGGAGCTCATCCCAAAGCCTTCTTGGCTAGTGGTTCGGAAACCTGCCCGCATGCTGCCAAAGGAAAGTCCTCGAGAGCCGTGAAAAGTGTTGGGAGTGCAGCTCTGTCTGAGAAGCCTTAGTGAAGGTACCGCTTTAACACTGGTAGGCCTCTCAGGACTGCAGGGTCTCTCGCGCCTGGACCCAGGTCATGGAAGAACACGGTGTACCCAAAGTGTCAACTGCGGCTTCTGAGTGAGCTCCAGCCACATGGGTCGTTGGCCTCCACTCTGTGCATGCAGAGGGCAGGGCAACACACGGCCTGCTCCGGCGGAGAGCCAGACCTCCACCTCTGGAAACCAGTCTTGGTAACAGAGTGGGGGCCGGTGTCATGAGCAATGCATGTCACACTCCCGGCTTAGATATTAGCTGCCCTGAATCATATCCGGAGAGTAACATTGATTGTATGAACTCAAAGCTGACGACCCTTCACCTCAAGCAGAAATGTGACTTTACAACCAGTCTGATATGATGGACCCCGCTCCCGAAGCACTGCTGGGCGATTGAAAGTTCCAAAGTCGACATCGCCTGACTGAAGCACTGTGGTGACTAGGCACGTCACCTCGCGCAGAACCTCTGCTTACAAAAGGGTCCTCACAGGAGCGCCTAGTGTGTCGCATGGCTCTCTCGTAGCTGGGCAGAAGGTGCTGCTCCACAGGCTGGCTTTGCACGTAGAAACTGGATCCTGAGGGCTAAAGCATTCTTTGCCCCTTTGGAAGCAGGAGGCTTGGGGCGAGAAAACTGAACGAAAGGCACGGGGTGGCGCCCATGTTGGACACCCTGCAGGAATTGCCCGGGAGGACGAGTGAGTTTTCTCGAAAGAAACAGTGCGCCTGCCGTTCCTTGCCAGGAGCTCGTGCAGCAGACTGCTTCAGCTAAGGCGAATGTCGACTGAGCGGCACACTCAAAGTAAGGGGCAGTGTTTCCATCAGCAAAGTTGGTGGTCACAAGGAGACCCGAGGCTTTCACCACTGAAGTGCTGTAATGCTGGTGTGCCTTTCACATATCTGAGGACGCTCACGTCTGCACCAGTTTCCGAGGAAAATCACTGTGTACCCAAAGTGTCATCTGTGCCTTCTGAGCAACCTCATGCCTCATGATGGTCTTTGGGCTCTACTGTTGGTATGCAGAAGGCCAGGCAGCAATGTGTTTCCTCCATCGGGGAGCCAGATAGCCACAGCATGGAAGAATCCTCAGGACGAGTTTTCTCCCTGGTCTTCTGGGCAATGCAAGGGGACCCCAGTTTGTAAACCTGAGCTGCACTGGAACAAACACCGCCATGGCAAGTGTTCTCAGAATTCATAGCTGACGTCTTCCCCGCGCATGCATCACGTCGACTTCAGATCCAGCTGGAGACATGTGCTCTCAGCCTTTGAAGACTGTCAGGCCTTTGCAAGATCCACGGTGATGTAGGTGAAACTAGATCATTCACTGGCTCACACCATTCACCTCAGGAGGACTCCTGCTTGCCAAAGTGTTTTCATGGAAGGGCACATGTGTGTGGCATGTCTCTTTCACCTGCTTGTGGACTTCAGGTACATGAGCTAGGTGTCAACCGTGAAAGTGGAGAGGGACGGGAACAGCACAATTTGCCCCAGTGACAAAGCAGAGAGATGTGTCCTCAGAGCTGCCTGAGAAACAGTCCTGTTGCCGGTCTTCTATTCACCCCAGGATTACCCTGAGAGGTAACCTGAGGCCGAGTGAATTTTCTTGGAAGAACCGGAGTGCGTGCCGTTCCTTGCTAGGTTCTCATCCCAAAGCCTTCTTGGCTAGTCATAAGGAAACTTGCCCGCGTGTTGCAAGGAAAGTCCGTGTTTTGGATGATCAGTGCTTCATGAAAAGCACTGTGGTCGCCAACTTTCTCAACCCTGCAGGAATACCCGGGGAGGAACGGAGACTTTGCCCAAAGAAACAGAGTGCTTGCAATGCCTTGCTAGGAGCACATCCAGCACAGGACTTTTATCTATGGCGAATGTCAGCCGAGCGCCAGAGTCAAAGTAAGGTGCAGTGTTTCCACCAGCAGAGTCGCAGTCAGCAGTTTCAAAGAGGCCTTCCCCACTAAAGTGCTGTAAATGCGGGTGTGCCTTTCAAAGTCTGAGGATGCGAGCGTCTGCACCGTATTCCAAGGAAGGTCCCTGTGTACCAAAAGTGGCATCTGTGCCTGCTGAGCACCATCCAGCCACATGGGTCTTTGGACTCTACTGTTTTGTATGCAGGAGGCTGGGCAACAACGTTTTTCCTCCATGGGAGAGCTAGATTTGGAGAGCTTAGAGGAAGCCTGAAGAACACGTTGATACCGGGGCTTCTGGGCAATGCAAGGGGGCCTCATTTTGTAACCCTGAGCTGCTTTTGGAAAACCACCGTGCTTACACGGTGAGTTCTCGGACTTCATACCTGACCTCTTGCTCCCTGAAGCAGCACCAGGACTTTACCTCTAGAGGGAGAAATAGGCAGTCGTCCTCTGAAGGTGGCTAGGCCTTCGGGAGATGTACCATGACCTAGGCGAAACGAAGGCGTTCACTGGCTCGCGCAATTTACTTCAGGAGGAACACTGGCTTTCCAAAGCGCTTTCAGCGAAGAAGTACAGTATGTGACACGGGCCTCCTTTGGTTCCCGGAACGTCAACTACATGAGCTGTGTGGCAACCGTGAAAAGGAGGCCGGACGAGAAAAGCGAAATCTGTCCCGTTGGCAACCCGGAGAGCTGGGTGCTCAGAGCTGCCTGAAAAAGGGTCCTGTTGCCCGTCTTGTACTCACCGTAGGAGTTCCCGGGGAGGCAAAGTGAGGAAGAGTGAGTTTTCTCGCAAGAACGAGGGGGTGTGGGCAGTTCCTCGCTAGGAGCTCATCCCAAAGCCTTCTTGGCTAGTGGTTCGGAAACCTGCCCGCATGCTGCCAAAGGAAAGTCCTCGAGAGCCGTGAAAAGTGTTGGGAGTGCAGCTCTGTCTGAGAAGCCTTAGTGAAGGTACTGCTTTAACACTGGTAGGCCTCTCAGGACTGCAGGGTCTCTCGCGCCTGGACCCAGGTCATGGAAGAACACGGTGTACCCAAAGTGTCAACTGCGGCTTCTGAGTGAGCTCCAGCCACATGGGTCGTTGGCCTCCACTCTGTGCATGCAGAGGGCAGGGCAACACACGGCCTGCTCCGGCGGAGAGCCAGACCTCCACCTCTGGAAACCAGTCTTGGTAACAGAGTGGGGGCCGGTGTCATGAGCAATGCATGTCACACTCCCGGCTTAGATATTAGCTGCCCTGAATCATATCCGGAGAGTAACATTGATTGTATGAACTCAAAGCTGACGACCCTTCACCTCAAGCAGAAATGTGACTTTACAACCAGTCTGATATGATGGACCCCGCTCCCGAAGCACTGCTGGGCGATTGAAAGTTCCAAAGTCGACATCGCCTGACTGAAGCACTGTGGTGACTAGGCACGTCACCTCGCGCAGAACCTCTGCTTACAAAAGGGTCCTCACAGGAGCGCCTAGTGTGTCGCATGGCTCTCTCGTAGCTGGGCAGAAGGTGCTGCTCCACAGGCTGGCTTTGCACGTAGAAACTGGATCCTGAGGGCTAAAGCATTCTTTGCCCCTTTGGAAGCAGGAGGCTTGGGGCGAGAAAACTGAACGAAAGGCACGGGGTGGCGCCCATGTTGGACACCCTGCAGGAATTGCCCGGGAGGACGAGTGAGTTTTCTCGAAAGAAACAGTGCGCCTGCCGTTCCTTGCCAGGAGCTCGTGCAGCAGACTGCTTCAGCTAAGGCGAATGTCGACTGAGCGGCACACTCAAAGTAAGGGGCAGTGTTTCCATCAGCAAAGTTGGTGGTCACAAGGAGACCCGAGGCTTTCACCACTGAAGTGCTGTAATGCTGGTGTGCCTTTCACATATCTGAGGACGCTCACGTCTGCACCAGTTTCCGAGGAAAATCACTGTGTACCCAAAGTGTCATCTGTGCCTTCTGAGCAACCTCATGCCTCATGACGGTCTTTGGGCTCTACTGTTGGTATGCAGAAGGCCAGGCAGCAATGTGTTTCCTCCATCGGGGAGCCAGATAGCCACAGCATGGAAGAATCCTCAGGACGAGTTTTCTCCCTGGTCTTCTGGGCAATGCAAGGGGACCCCAGTTTGTAAACCTGAGCTGCACTGGAACAAACACCGCCATGGCAAGTGTTCTCAGAATTCATAGCTGACGTCTTCCCCTCGCATGCATCACGTCGACTTCAGATCCAGCTGCAGACATGTGCTCTCAGCCTTTGAAGACTGTCAGGCCTTTGCAAGATCCACGGTGATGTAGGTGAAACTAGATCATTCACTGGCTCACACCATTCACCTCAGGAGGACTCCTGCTTGCCAAGGTGTTTTCATGGAAGGGCACATGTGTGTGGCATGTCTCTTTCACCTGCTTGTGGACTTCAGGTACATGAGCTAGGTGTCAACCGTGAAAGTGGAGAGGGACGGGAACAGCACAATTTGCCCCAGTGACAAAGCAGAGAGATGTGTCCTCAGAGCTGCCTGAGAAACAGTCCTGTTGCCGGTCTTCTATTCACCCCAGGATTACCCTGAGAGGTAACCTGAGGCCGAGTGAATTTTCTTGGAAGA